>NC_048422.1:2264925-2317861 GCF_013103735.1 Etheostoma cragini
GTCCATACGGGGATTTGAACCAGTGACCCTCCGGTTCCCAACCCAACTCCCTATGGACTGAGCTACTGCCACCCCAATTCCAAATGCCACCCATTTCTGTCCAGGTCAGACACTGTTGTTTGTGTGTGTGACCTACTTTTACAGAACGGACATCCTAAAACACAACACCCTCTTTCTCTCTCGCAGTGGGTTTATAAATCCGTTCTTTATTTCTTTTCCTTTTTTTGTGCCTCTGTTGTTGCTTTAGACAGCAGTGGACATAATGTGTGTGTGTGTATGTGTGTGTGTGTGTGTGTTTTCGGTCCTATTTATGGGACAAAGCCTTCAGTGACCCAATAAGTGAAACTGAAATCAGAGCATTTTATTGTGAAACAGCTCTGCAGCTTTTACCAACAAACCCTGTTAAAAGAATTAAAAAAACAACAGAAACCGCCATGACACCACTTTTTCCTTAGAGTATCTTAAGATTTTCCTTTCTGATGTATATAATATCAAACAATATTGTTCATCCATAATATTAATCATATAATGTGCAATGTGTGTATTATTAACAGGCTATATTGTTATGATGGTGGAGAAGGTGGGACCCAAATGCAGAGATGACAGGCGAAGTAATAAGCTTGAGTCTTTATTTAACACAAAATCCAGAGAACAAGTGTCCAAAAACAGCAGGTCAAAAACCGAAGAAACAAGATGAACCGGGGCCGAGGAAAAACATCCGGAAACAGGCAAAGAAATCCACAGTACGCGGAGAACTACAACAATGATCCGAAACAAGACAAGAGAAGCAAAAAGACTAAATAATAATAATCATAATAATAGGTAACGAGCAAACACGGGACAGGTGATACAGCAGGTGGAACACATCAGGGCGGGGCAGGACAGTCAGACAGGAGGGAAACCACAAGACAAAGTAAAACGAGACAAGACTAGACACTGTTTCACGGTTATAAGTCGAGTGCAGACATGAGTCGTGCATGCGTCATTTTGCGACAAATAGCATAAAAGATGCTAACGAGAGACTTCTGTAATGCCAATACAGTAAAAATGGACCTACTTAACAAAGTTGGTTCTCTGCTGGCTACAAGTTAGCGTCAAACACAACAAAGGCTGTCGGTTGAATGGTGTTTTGAGCTAACGTTAGCATCAAACAACCCTAGTTAGCTAAAAGTTTTTAAAATGACTGCTAGTTAAGCAACAAGCTAGCCATCAAAGACAACAAAGGCTGTCACTTGAATGGCGTTTTGAGCTAACGTTAGCACTCAAACAACCATAGATAGCTAAACGTTTTTGAAATGACTGCTAACTTAGCTACAAGCTAGCAATCAAAGACATCAAAGGCTGTCACTTGAATGGCGTTTTGAGCTAACGTTAGCATCAAACAACCCTAGTTAGCTAAAAGTTTTTGAAATGACTGCTAGTTAAGCAACAAGCTAGCCATCAAAGACAACAAAGGCTGTCACTTGAATGGCGTTTTGAGCTAACGTTAGCACTCAAACAACCATAGACAGCTAAAAGTTTTTGAAATGACTGCTAACTTAGCTACAAGCTAGCAATCAAAGACAACAAAGGCTGTCAATTGAATGGCGTTTTGAGCTAATGTTAGCACTCAAACAACCATAGATAGCTTCAAGTTTTTGAAATGACTGCTAACTTAGCTACAAGCTAGCAATCAAACACAACAAAGGCTGTCACTTGAATGGCGTTTTGAGCTAACCTTAGCAGTCAAACTATTATAGATAGCTAACGTTTTTGTTTGTAATGAGAAAACTATTATTTCATGGATTTCACAAATTTCAGTATGACACGTTATGCTGGAAACCGTTTAAATCTGAGCACACGCAACTAACATTAGCACTCGACTTACATTGGGGAGAGACACAGACTATTAAAATTAAACACGAAACAGAACATACAACAGAAACATGAAGGCATAAACCAACCATAGGGGGACACTCTGTGACACTGGTCACTATTATGCTATTATGAGGCATCACCATATCTCATTCTGGTTTCTTTAGATTTGATTTATGAACTCAAGGGGAATGACTAATACAAATCCTGGGTGTTGTGACACTGTTTTTGCTTTCATGTCAACAAGTAATTCAAAAATCCTACCTGGCAAATAAAGCTGATTCTGATTCTGATTCTTAAAATGATTGTCTTGACACTGTTATGCATGAGACTTTTTTTCTGTCCTGCACTCGGCCTTGTGGATTCGGTCTTGACTTGGTCTCGACTAGTCCTGGTCTTGGACTTGTCTTTGACCCGACAAAGGTGTTCTTGACTACAGCCCTGGACCAAACTCTATAATTTATAAAGACCCAACAATTTCCCATCATTATGCATTTGGTGGCATTTCAGTGGCTAGGAAAAAAATTACATGCACGCACTATTGCAGTCAATCATATCTTAAAGGGTCCTTACACCAACATTACAGAAACAGAAAAACATTTTTTTTCCCACTTCCCTTGAGCAGGTATTGTGCAGAATTTTCTTTTTCTTTAATCTTGATTGTGTGCATTTTAGGCACAGATGGAAAGCCAGTGAGGGTGACTCCTACTGGTTGCTCTCAAGGCCGCACCGTTGGGGGACTATTCTAGACAGATTAGTGTGAAGCTCCCAGGTGTCGGAGTACTCCCTCCAGGTGTTGCTCCTCATAAGCAGGTGAAGAGAAGCAGCTGGAGACCCCATGTGTGACAGAGGTAGAACATGATTGTCTGCAGCCTCCACAGGATGATGGGACAGTTGGGGCCTGCTTCAACCTGGATTTAACATCTGTCCTGAGTGATCTGATCACAAGTGGACAGCTCTCTATGTGTCTTTTCACATGGCAGTAGAGTGTCTCCATATGCATCTTGACTGACCACTTGTGATCGGATCTCACTTCCCCGCTCTACCTGCAAATGTACACATGCATCATTTCCGTTTACATATAGGCTGGTCGTGTGTGTGTGTGTTTATTGTTACATTCACATAATTCATACAGTAGAAATGTGCAATGACTAACATTAAGGAAAAATGAATGTCTCTGTGCCAACATGAGGTCTGCCGATGGTGCCAGAACCTGTGTGGCAATGCAAGACTAATAAACAACAAAAGGTGATGATGTAAGTGCAGGAATGTTTGTAATAATATCATACATATTTGTGAATTCTGGGACATTTTGTAATACTATAAATAAAGTTATTGTATACTTTTGGGGAAATATAACACAAAAACTTACAAAACTGGAAAATCTCATTTCAAAAGAAGTCAATATTCTGCCGCTAAAGCTCTGAGCTAAAAGACACAAACTAGCATTTGGTCACTGCTGTTTCGGAAAAAACAGAACAGACTAAATGTTGCGATTACTTAAAACTGGTAAATCTCGTGGTGCATTCATGGTTATTGTAAAATACCCTTTTTTTGTCTGCTTTTGTCTTATAACAGAAACAGACTGGTGAAAGAAGTAGTTATGGTTTAAAGTTATCATTACATTTTTAATAATCATTTAAATTCCCCCCTTTTTTGTGCTAATCCGACAATTGATCCCATTTGTGACTCAGAACCGGGAGTTTTATGATCCGTTGCACCCCTATATTTGAGAGGGATGGGTAACTATATTGCACGCCATCATCTCATTGTTTTATTGCCAGTGGCAACCAAAAGCTGATCACGTAAAAAGTTAGCGTTGAGCCCTGTGCAGTTTAGAAGGGAACTGGACTTTTTTTCAAAGAAGGGAAAAAGTCAGACCGGTTCCAGTACTGGCACTTCCGTAATGTGTGTACGTTGTGTACTAAAGCATTCGTTATTAATACCTTGTTGCCTTGCTTTACCAAATTTTTAAAAATTTTCCATGAATGTCCTCTTTCCAAAATGTCCTCACTTTCCCAAAGTGTTGTCCCTTTGCCAAAATGTCCTCACTTAACCCTTGTGTTGTCTTCCCGTCAAAATTGAAAATCAAAACTTTTGTTATTGTTTTTATCGATTAAAAAAAAAACTTCTCTCAGGTTTTTGTTGCTTTTTTCAAGACTTTTGACACTTTTTTCAATGTCTGTCACTTTTTTTGATTTTTTTCAACACTACGTAACACTCACTTCTTAACTTTAGTTTTACAGTTATTTTTGGAATTTATGGTCAATAAACCTCATTTATCAGGGAACTATACCTAATGTTTGAATTAGAAAAGATGAAATTAGGAATTATTTTGACTAAAATGAAAGGAACGGATGTTGATGGAATATGTCAACTTTTACTCAATATTATTTCAAAACCACTTAAATTTGTTTTTCAATTGCTATAAAAATTGAATAAGACACCCCAAAATTAAAGAAAGTAGAGATGTGTACTTGCCAAAGAGCGTTGTGTGGGATCAATCATGTTATTTTGGGGAATTCAAAAGAACATTGATATAGGACAACCAAATATGTTCTCTTTCTAAAACATCCTAACTTTCCAAACAAAAGGATCACACCCAAAAAATGTCCTAGATTTCCAAAAATGTCCTCACTTGCTTCCAATTGCAAAGCCATTTATCTCTGAAATGTCTCCTTTAGTGTTTGATGCGACCTGAAAAGTCATTCAGGGTTTTAAATGTTTGTTATCTGAGCCCCCGAGCACTATATGTTTCTGAGTGCATTTGGACATTTTGGACAAACCAATTCTTGATCCCATTCTTTAGTTGAAGTGTAACCTGGTGTTTGATTCAGCAGATGTTACATTAGAGACTCGTTCAGGCTTTGGCACCAGAACCCTGCAGCTTTTCTGGCTTCAGAATGATTTAACACATTGAAGTTCACCAACCAGCCTTTGTAAAGCGCTGCCTTAAGCAACACACATACAGGTACCTACCCGCAGCCTCTTTTTACCTTCCCTTTTTGAAATATATTTAGCTGGTTTGGACTTTCAGCCTTGTTTTAATTAATGATTTCCTTCGAGAAGAGCTTAAATTAATCATTAGTCGGAAATCCATCAGCAGAGCCAGTTTTTTACTGAAATAAAACCCCCAAGGTGCACCAACCTGGCATTACAATACAGTCATTTTATTCTCCCTTTTTTTGCTTCTTTTTCCCCTGATTGAAGACAGAGAGGTCCTAATTGGTGGAATATTAGAAACCATTATTCCTAATTAAACATCACAGAACCCGCTGTCAGAGTTGGACTGGCAGAGTGATTTAAGACACGTTGAACCTCTGGCTTCGTAACAGAGTCTATTAGTGGAGAGGGACGAGGGACGCTTCAAATTGGCAAGCAGACGAACAGGCACAACAAAACTCTGCCAGGGTTTCACTATAGCAGGTGCGAATGTGTGCGTCTGTACATGCATGTGTGACTTCACTGACAAATCACACACACACACATACATACACACACAAACACACCTTTCTTCCTTCCTGTCTGTCTTTGATAAGGCTAAAGTTGTACATGTGTGTTAAAAAAATGATAATTCATGCACTGTTATGCTAACATTAGGCCTGTATTATATGTTTAAGCATTAACAATTAATTAAAAGACGATGTTTAATGTGACCGTGGTGCCTCGTGAATTACTACCAACCTTGTAGCTCTACTGTACATTTTAGCTTCTTTTGATTCGGTTTTCTGGCAAATTAGTTGGTTCAGTGTCGGCCTTCTCGTCCACCTTGTTCAGCTGTTTTCAGCGAAAAAGCTCAGATAAACCCTGGTTTACTACCTAAGTAGCGTCTAATACCAAGTGTGTGAAGAAAGTTGTAATGCTAAAGCTTAGAGCAGCTATGCTGTCAGTAGTACTAGTCGTCAATAATGGGCCATTTTCCATCAAACTACCCTCGGCTAGTTTTTACACACACCAGCCCATTTTGTCTCGTAGACATATTTTTGATTTTGCGCGTGGTTTGTACTAACTGCTGAGACAAATCCAGTGTTTTTTGTTAGTTTAACCCTTTTAATGTGAAACAGAAGCAGTCTATTATTAGTGACAGATAACCGCTCTGATAGAGTGGAAAGAGAGTGAACAGTAAACTCTGAGGCTGATGTAAGATTAAATTGTCCTGGATTCCATGCATGCATTGTTTCCTGTAAATCTTCCATGTGTGTGAATGGAATCCATCAAAGGCACGGCGGACTCCGGAGAGACTACTTTAAAGAGTTAATACCTGAATGTTAATACTTTGAATGGCTATTGCAGAAACATGGATAGTGTTATTTTAGTTTTTAAATTGGGTTTAATGTAAGCGAAATTAATGAGGAAAATGTGTTAAAATCGTACCGATTGTAACTTTATTTAACCCTCATGTTATTCCTCATATCAATGTTCAGTGTTCTTTTTAACTAACCAAAGTAACGTGATTGAATCCACACAACGCTGTTTGGCAAGTACAAATCTCTATTTTCATTAATTTTGGGGCGTCTTATTCAATTTTGTAATAAAAAAAAAATCTTCCACATATTCCAGTCTGTGATTATCCATCATTATATATTCCTTTAATCTTAGTCTAATGAATTCCTAATTTCTGCTTTTCTTACCTAAACATTATTTTCTATAAATGAGGTTTGTTGACCATAAATTCCAAAAATAACTTTAAAACTAAAGTGAATAAGTTAGTGAAAAAAACAACATAAAAAGAGTTGAAAACATTGATAGAAAGCATCAACAAAAGAGTTGATTTTCAATTTTGACGTGGGTTAAAGAACGAAGCCAAAGAGTACAATAATCCAATTGCACTAAATGTAACTACTAACAAGTATTTGCCATATAATGTATCAAATATCCACAACTGTACAAGAGTTACTAGTTCTGAAACCACGTGCATGCGTTTGGGGTGCACACAAATGTGTTACAGATGTTACAGATGTTACAGGCTGTGTAATAATCAAGCTGATGTGGTCCCAGCGTGGATGATGTTCACACTGTCCTTCTGCTTTAGTGTCCCCACATATCTCAGTCCCAGCATGACGCCTTCTTGATGTTTTCAGGTTTGGGTTTATTGGTGCTTTACGACCTCATACCTGCTGTCACACACATTAAAAACAGACACACACACAACAACACACACACTCGTGCGCACACCTACATGCGAATCTGGTGTGCACACGACCACAAAGATGCTAAAATGCAATTGTTGGCTTCATTGTCATTCCTGACCGGTATCTTCTACCCTTTAATTACGCACAGGCGCAAACAGGCTGCTGATGAAGAATGCATTACCATACCAAAACACATTCGACTCCCATCCATCCATCCATCCATCCATCTTCATCCGCTTATCCGGTATCGGGTCGCGGGGGCAGCAGCTCCAGTAGGGGACCCCAAACTTCCCTTTCCCGAGCCACCTCAACCAGCTCCGACCGGGGGATCCCGAGGCGTTCCCAGGCCAGGTTGGAGATATAATCTCTCCACCTAGTCTTGGGTCTTCCCCCGAGGCCTCCCTATGGAGGTGCCCAGGAAGAATCCTTACCAGATGCCCGAACCCCCTCAACTGGCTCCTTTCGACGCGAAGGAGCAGCGGCTCTACTCCGAGCTCCTCTCAGATGACTGAGCGTCTCCCCCTATCTCTAAGGGAGACCCCAGCCCCCCTCCTGAGGAAACCCATTTCGGCCGCTTGTACCCTGGATCTCGTTCTTTCGGTCATGACCCAGCCTTCATGACCATAGGTGAGGGTAGGAACAAACACTGACTCCATCGGTTTCCTGCTGAGAACCATGGCCTCAGATTTAGAGGTGCTGATCCTCATCCCACCCACTTCACACTCGTCTGTGAACCGATACATTGACAGCTGCTTGTGGTTCTATTCTACGTGAATTTGCGAGATCTCGTGAGTCCTGGAGACTTCAGCTGTCAGTCATGGCCGCAGGCGTTCCACAACAAATCAGGACCTGGTGGGTGTTGACGGACGGTGGAGCGCGGAGGCGGCCACGCAGCGCGGCCGATCCGCATCCGGTGGAGGGTAAAAGTCTCTTTTAGCGTCAGGACTCTACGTGCGTCCTGGGTCGGGAGGTACGTTTAACTGACATGCAGCACAAGAACGGGACAGTTATGTTTAGGAAAACATCGTGTCTGGGTTATAAATTGTACTATTTAGTGACACGCTGGAAAAGAACAGGACACAGGCGAACAGATAGCTCAGTTGGTAGAGCAGCCTTTTACACCTTGACGCAATGGGTCCACGTCCGGACACAAATCCCGGTCTCTGGGTGAAGGTCCTGTGTTGTTTGACCCATCCACCACCCCAACCAACCTCCATGCGGGATATTTTGGTCTTTCTGGCTACCATTGTCACTCTTGGAGGTTTTTTTATTTATTGCTAAATGATAGTGAGCACGACCGTAAGCCGGTGCTAAACTCTAACTACAGTCTACACTAACCAACAGTCACCGGCAAAACTCTGAGCAACACAACTTTTAACACACGTCTCAAAACAGGATCATATGAATACTAATACTAATGAATGTGGTGTTTCCATTGCGTTCACCTCCATTCCTTTCTTAAAAACACAGGAAGAATGCAGTTTAACTATAGTAAAGGTAGTGTTATGCACATTATTTTTTATAGCTGTGCATGTAATCTCAGATATCTGACCTGGACATGTCGGTAACGTTGCTATTTTACCTGTGTCTCTCAAACGGCACAGTGTATAATGTTTTATAATTCCTTGTTGGGTTTTGTATGAAAAAAGGCTTTCTGAGCTTTATCTATAAAAATACTGTATATGTTCACTAATAAGACACCTGCTTAGGCTTTCCGCTAAAATTACAATCAGCAGTGTTTGATAGGCACCTACCTGACATCGGTTCGGTTTTGAACGTGTGGTCAACAGGTTAGACAGCAGTGTGTAAGCATTTGAACAAAGTGCTGTAGCTCCACAGTGTTGTGCACGTTGTAGTTAAGCCATGGGATGAGTGTGTAGAGTTTTGAAAACTGTGATGAAGCAATAAAATTCAAACTAGAGTTTGGTCTACGTAAACTACTGGAGTTAGAGTTTTGCACGTTACTTCAGTTATGCCCACTGTGGTTTAGCAATAAAAAAAACTCCAATACTACGACATTTTACAGTGCCGCAGGCGAGCTGCTATGCCCGGTGTGTTCCATTCAGATGCTGAAGGTTTTTTTTGGGAGTTGCGAGTGAGAACGGTATCGGTTGGAATGTCACACTCGCAACCTCCGTGCCCACATACAATCCTACGAATTTATTTGATAAATGAACAGAATAGGATAGAATAGAATAGAATGCCTTTATTGTCATTGTACACAGTACCTGTGCAATGACATTGAAGCAATCTCTTTACACTGTTGACACAAAATATAAGATAAGAATACAAAATATCAAAAATATCAAAAAATTAAAAAAGTGTAAAATGTAGGTAGTGCAGAGAAAAAGACTGGTGCAGTCCGGAGAGCAACCGTTTGCAAAATGGCCTGAATACACATTGTGTGAAAATGATGAGGTCAAAAGAAAAAACACTGACTTTTAACAAGTTGTGTAGTTCTGATTCCCCCTGATGCGTATTTTCAAGCAATTGCAAAATCCATCCAAAAATTATAATGAAAAAAAAAGTGTTCTTCTCGACTAGCATGGCTATTTTTACCTCCATGATTTCATCAGCCTCCGACACACCTCTCAAGATGAACGAGCCGATGTTAGCAGTTCCCCTCTGTGCCTCCACAGCCTGTTTGTGTTTGCTATAATTAGCATGTTTGCTAACGTCATTTTTCCCACCTTGTTCCATGCTAAAGTCTGGCCAGTGTACTTTGCACAATGAGCAAAACGGTTTGCTGACGTAGGTAGCGGTTAGAAATGGATACGTTTTGCACTGAGAGCACTGACATTTGGATGCATACTTCTTTCATTTAAGAGCTGTTTCATCCATTTTCAGTTCAACTGACTGAAAAGAACATGAGCGGGATTGTTTGGGTGGGGTTCCCAGGTGGAACCAGGACATATCCTACAGTCCGGACATATCACAGAAACGGCCCATTTGAGGAAATATTACCAATCAGGAGCAAGGCAGTAGAAAGGGTTTGAAGGTATGGCATTGTGAAAAAATTGATTCAGAATTAACAGACTGAATGAAAGCAAAACATGACCAATACATATGTGCAAAGTTGGATCAACAAAATCATCACGGGCCCAATCGTTCCTACATCCTAAAACCAGTTAGTCATACACTTCTATTTACTGCTGTCAGTGCAACAGTGTGAACGAGCTTCTTGTCACTAGTTGCGATTGCAAAATACTTCTAGTCGCATCACACCCAACGTCGTAACATCCTGTTACTGTCAATCTGACAGAGTGTCTTTCTCAACCATCTTTTTTCCCTACGACTAGTCATTAATTAATAGATCCATGCCATTTAGCACTAATGAGCATCCAAACTGACAACAGCTTGGTAAAACATTCTGTGAACACAACCTGCGTGTGTAAGACGGTGAGTTTTTTCTTAAAGCTTAGCCAGAAATGGAGAAAGGACTGTTATTACTTCATCTTGGTTTGAAGTGCAGGGTAGGAATGTTAATGATTGACTGTTAACAGACAATAAGAAATGTGACCGATTTATACTCAGTTAAACAGATAAATCAGTTTAACATTTGACAACAATATAGAAAAATAGCCTTGGGCACACTGAATTTGATACATTTACTGTTTATCTGACCCAAATGAGACAATAAGCTAACGCTAGCGAACACTGCTGTCCCTCTGCAGGAGATGCTGTATTCCCCCGACACGCTGTGGTAAAGGTCCCATGACATGGTGCTCTTTGGATAATTTTATATAGCTTTAGTGGTCCCTTAATAGTATCCGAAGTCTCTTTTATGTAGACATTAGTGGTCCCCTAATACTGTATCTGAAGTCTCTTTTATATAAACCTTAGTGGTCCCCCAATACTGTATCTGAAGTCTCTTTTTTATAAACCTTAGTGGTCCCTAATACTGTATCTGAAGTCTCTTAATATAGACCTTAGTGGTCCCTAATACTGTATCTGAAGTCTCTTTTTTATAAACCTTAGTGGTCCCCCAATACTGTATCGGAAGTCTCTTTTATGTAGACATTAGTGGTCCCCTAATACTGTATCTGAAGTCTCTTTTATATAGACCTTAGTGGTCCCCCAATACTGTATCGGAAGTCTCTTTTTTATAAACCTTAGTGGTCCCCCAATGCTGTATCTGAAGTCTCTTTTATGTAGACATTAGTGGTCCCCTAATACTGTATCTGAAGTCTCTTTTTTATAAACCTTAGTGGTCCCTAATACTGTATCTGAAGTCTCTTTTATATAGACCTTAGTGGTCCCTAATACTGTATCTGAAGTCTCTTTTATATAAACCTTAGTGGTCCCCCAATACTGTATCTGAAGTCTCTTTTATGTAGACATTAGTGGCCCCCTAATACTGTATCTTAAGTCTCTTTTATATAGACCTTAGTGGTCCCTAATACTGTATCTGAAGTCTCTTTTATTTAGACCTTAGTGGTCCCTTAATACTGTATCTGAAGTCTCATTTATAAAGACCTTAGTGGTCCCCTAATAGTGGGGGGTTCTCTCAGATGGTCCAGTGTATAATGGTTTATAATACTTATTTGGTGTTTGTACAAAAAAAAGGCTTTCTGAGCTTTCTCTATATAAATGTAAATGTAATTACTGTTGTCTTTAACATTTTCCGGGTTAGGGGGGATGTTTACCGTTCAAGACTAACATTAAATACATAGCAAAAATCCCCCAGTATTATGTTTTGTTGTGTGCAAAATGAGCAGTGACGTTAAATCGCCGGTTTCAGGTAATCCCACCCTAAGGTATCGTCTATTTGCTGGATTGTCCTGAGGTATCCGTCGGTAGCCAACGTCAGCAGATAAGCCAGTTAACAGCAACGCTACTGTTCATATTTATGCATTATGTTCCTGACAGTAGTGGTCACAGTGAGTGAAACTGTGTTGGGAGATGCACATTCCAAAAAGTATTACCAATCTGGAATTGTTCAAGCGCGCTAATGTTGCCTTGAACTGCAGCGACTTCCATAATAGCACGACAACCACAATGCACTCAATGCTATCGGTCAGAAAACAATAATCTAAATTAGCATCCATAGCGCAAGGTGGATTGTAGTGGTGGGAAGACTCGTGCTAACTTGTTGTCCAGCAATTAAACAATAAGACAAACAAACAAAAAAATTGAAGTGCTGTAAAAAATACGTCCTCACACAATATTATCCAGGACTTTTCACTCTCAATCTTCCCCTTACTCCTGTTTCAGTCCGCTAACCTCACCCCTAACGTCAACCATGCCATGCACCGATATGTTAGAAAGTAGGAATAGCAACAAACGCAACACTAAATGTCATCTGAGGGTTTTCTGAATTGTCCAAACTAAAAATTGTCTGGCAAAAGATTCATTGTTTCGATTTGCATATTTTGATGAAAAAGAACAGGAATATCTTAATGATAAGGTGCTTGAATGTTACTGTATAATAGACTCCAATTTATCTTAGAATATACCCAAGTATGTGTCTGACACACACACACACACACACACACACACACACACACACACACACACACACAACTGTGCCAACCCTTCAACAGGTGCAGGTTTTGTGGTGTAACTGGTGGGGGCGTTTGTGTGGGAATGTTAATTTCCTGCAGCTTTTTTTCTAAAATTGGCTGCTCGTAGCCTGCCAGCTGATGTCAGGGTCTCTCTCTCTCTCTCTCTCTCTCTCTCTCTCTCTCTCTCTCTTTCAACACATCCTCACAACACACACTTAAACTCCACTCACACTTTTTTCCACTTTTTCCTCACACATTATAAACACGAGTCTCTCATATGGATCCGGCATTCCTCTATGATTTAGCAACACACAGCATAAACATAAACTACCTGCTCTGTCTCTTACTTACTTTCTCTCAAACACACACACACACACACACACACACACACACACACAAGAACTAATAGTTGGAAGGTTAATTACTGATGCAGCAGTAAGCATTCTGTTGTAATCACCAGCTATTACCTTGCGCTGTACCTGCAACACCAAGAAACTTGAGTAGGACTTTTAAATATTTTCATATTTTACAAAGAAAATGTCTCAAATTGTAATACTATGAACAATAGCAATACAAAGACACTAGTGTTGCTGGGTGCATTTCAGAAGCAGCAGAATTGCGTATAAAGCTCATGAAAGCAAAGACATGCCTATGCCAGTTGAAAATGTTTCAACACAATTAATTATATAATTAGTTATAGAGATAGGCATGGGGAACTTTCCATAAGATCATCTCTCAAATCAAACCAGCTATAAGGCTAACTGATACAACACCATGCCTTGCTCTATGTATGGTATAGGGTATGTGATGATGGGGATTTTCTTTATTTTTTTTTATTTAATTCCAAAGGCCAAGGGAACTTTATCAGGAGTCAAAGTATCCTGATCTATGAAATAACTGGCATTTATAAGAGAAAAATGTTACTGCTTCTATGGGAATTTAACATAAGGGTGGGAAGACTTATTCCCCTGTATTTTTAGAAAGAAGTTTTTTTTTTTTTTTTCTTCTCACAATACATTATTCATTCCCAAAGAAAATTGGTGCAGTTAAAAAGTTGGATTTTTTTTTTGAAAGTATGTTTATTGATTTTCAAGAAAAGAGGGGGAAAAAGGAAAATAAAACCTAACAATGAATACTAAATCTACTGAACATAAAGAACACAGCACATCTTGGGTTACAATGACGTTCCATGGTCAGGTTAAGGGGGGATACTACAAACAAAGACATCTTAAGATAGAATTACATGAATTTGACATCTACAAATCACATACTGATTTTCACAGTGAGGTCTTATAAAATAGCCAGTGTCTATGGGTTCACATTTCTAAGATTTCTAAGTATTGGGTCCCATTTCTTGTCAAACTTGTCTCTTCTGTCTTCATTATAAAATCTCAGTCAAGAAGTGCATGGAATGGTGGACCCAAGTACAGAGAGGAGGAGGCATAAGTTGTGTTAAAGGGTTTATTAAAATAAAAATACAAATACAAACAAAGGAAGTCCTGAGAGGGGCAGGCAAAAACTAAATCCAGGGTGCAAAAGTCCAGGTGGCAAGGAACCAGAACTCAAACCGCCCCAGGGAGACAGGACACTCCAATGATCTGACACAGGACAAGGGAGGCACAAAGACTTAAATCCAGAGGGTAACGACGTAACAACAGGCAGGTGACAAGAGGGGCGGGAAACCGGTGGAAAACATCAGGCAATCATGGGAGCGGGAAAAACGCCAGGAAGTAAAACTAAAGACAAGACGAGACAGAGACCAGACTTCAAAATAAAACAGGAAACGGAACATATACCAGACCAAACCAAGAATAACTCCACACCATAATCCCAAGATATGACAGTAACCAGGCTAAGAAATAAACACAGGAAACCAGACTATCACAATAAAACAAGACACCAAACCACAACAGTAGTGCTCTTTGACGCCCAAGTTAACACATGCAGTTGTCTCTTTACAAAGGTGATGTAAACACGGTTGCTACGGTGCCAGATTAACATACATTGCTAAACTATAACCGTAACATAAAAGAATGTTTTTCTTCCTTTTTCTAGTTAACAATTGGCTAGATATTAGTCTGAATCAATGGAAGTATTTCCAAGATAAAGACTAATGCTTAATGACGCTTTGTGCTGGGGACAATTTACAGTGTTGTCATTTTTTCATACTGTATGTTTATTTGGTTTATGGTTCAATGTCCATTTAGTTATTTGGTTGAATAGTCAGGAATATTATTGTTACTGTGTTATGTTTTCATTTCCAAAAGAACCCTTGTTTAACCCTTGTGTTGTACTCGGGTCAAATTTGACCAATTTACAATATTTTATAAAAGAATGTTGAAAACAGTGACAAATGTTGAAAAACTACAAACAGAAACATTCTTTTTGTTTAAACGCTGAAAAAGTGATCAAACAAATCGGAAAAAGTGACAAAAAAAAATCAAAAACTTTGTCAAAAAAGTGACAAAAAATAGTAAACAAAATTGACAAAAACATTGAGAAAAGTGTAGAAAAAAAACAAAAATTTTGAAATTTCAACCCAGAAAAAAACTAAGTTGCACGTTGACAGGAAGACAACACGAGGGTTAAGGACAACGTACAGTACACACAGCGATACACTGATAACTGCAAATTACATTTAATCCAGCTAATTTAAATAGGTGACTTGTGTGAACTTTAATATTAAACGTGGCGTTTTCGTTTGATGCAAATGTTCCACCAAAACACGTTTTGCAGAGCTACACACTGTTAGACTTTGCTGTAATTTCTACAGTAACTTACCACAAAATGCCCAGTAAAATACCATAATTTTCTTTTCCGGTTCATTACTGTAATATGCATTGCACTATGGGTAGTGGCATTTGATTTACAGTGATTTACTGTATTTTGAGAATTTGCGGTACACTGTTAGGCTTTACTGTATTTCTATAGTTACTTACCACAAAATCCCCAGTAAAATACCATCATTTTCTTTTCCGGTTCATTACTGTAATATGCATTGCACTATGGGTAGTGGCATTTAATTTACAGTGATTTACTGTATTTTGTGAATTTGTGCTACACTGTTAGGCTTTACTGTATTTCTATAGTTACTTACCACAAAATCCCCAGTAAAATACCATCATTTTCTTTTCCGGTTCATTACTGTAATATGCATTGCACCATGGGTAGTGGCATTTAATTTACAGTGATTTACTGTATTTTGTGAATTTGCGGTACACTGTTAGGCTTTACTGTATTTATATAGTTACCACAAAATCCCCAGTAAAATACCATCATTTTCTTTTCCGGTTCATTACTGTAATATGGATTGCATTATGGGTAGTAGCATTTAATTTACAGTGATTCACTGTATTTTGTGAATTTGCAGTACACTGTTAGGCTTTACTGTATTTCTACAGTTACCACAAAATCCCCAGTAAAATACCATCATTTTCTTTTCCGGTTCATAACTGTAATATGCATTGCATTATGGGTAGTAGCATTTAATTTATAGTGATTTACTGTATTTTTTGAATTTGCGGTGCAGTCGCTGTGTCCGCAGCTAAGCCCGCTCAGGATGATTGTGATTGGTTTAGAAACTCCTACCCCGGAAGATACAGTATGTGTGGTCACCTTACTCGCAACTTCTAAGATAAAATGTTCCCTTCCATGTTCCTCAATGCATTAGTTGATGTTTTCCATACGTTTTTTTATTATTGTCTTCTAGCTTGCATAACATAAGTTTTGGTGATTATTGGATGCTCAAGTGCTTAAAAAAATATGAATTTTCCTTAATTTCCACAGACTATTGAGATCTTTAAAAAAGGACTAAAATCATTTCTTTTTAGCAGAACTTATGAGTTTTAACTTTTAACAATAATGCCGTTGCACCATTCATATGCATTTTAAAGTGCTCTTTTTACATTGCTTTTATGATTCTACCTGTAGCACTCTGAGGTTTGTCTTAACACTCCAGTTGTTTTTGACAATTTTCTTTCTGTGCCTTTTGACGTTCTTGTGGGAGTTTTTGAAGCTTTTTTTACAGATTTTAGTCACTTTTTTCAACGGTCTTTCATAAGAAAAAGTTTTTTTAGTACTATAAAATTGAATAATACATCCAAATTTAAACAAAGCAGTGGGCTGATCATTAATTTGACTTGTTGTGTGGAACAATCTGCAGTATTTTTCTGAAATTTATGTAAAAGACACTTATCTGATTTTTTTTTTCCAAAATGGGTCAATTTTGACCTGATTTTCTTGCCCACGTTGTTTAATCTCAATTTTCTCTGAACATAACTCTCCGTTTCCACATTTACTCCTTCTCACCCCCCCCCCCCCCCCCCCCCCCCGCCCCTTTTATGTTTCTTCCCCAATCTCTCACTCCACACATTTGCCTGCACTATAACATATGTGAGTTTCTCAGTTAGGTTTCTCCCGGCCAAGAAAACATATTTTAGTCACATGGCAAAATCCACATCACACCACATATTGATTTCCTCTTAGCATTGACGTGTGTGTGTGTGTGTGTGCTATGTAAAGGCGTATGCATTAACACAGGAAGTAGTAATTATGTGGGTACCAGAGTGCACACCAACTCTCAGTATGGTTACTACACTGTTACAAAACACAGAAAAGCAGCGAGGCGTCCGTTGTCTTGGTCTTCTGCTGCCAGATGTCTTCAGACTTTGTTTATATGTAACTTTATTTTAGGTATGTGACATAATTTGTTTCTTTTGAATTTAGTTTTCTGTACCTTGTGTACCTGTAGCCATTCCCTGCACCTGTTCCTACACCTGTTTTGTTTTTACCCCTGTCTTTAGCCCTTTCCCAATTCCCAGTTTCTGCATCCCTGATTCCTCTCTTCTCGTCTTTGTCCAAAGCACAACTGCATCAGCTGTCTGTTTTTTCATACACTGCATTCAAGGTTCTTCATGAGAGTAGCAGAAATGTTCCTGATAACCTACCAAAATGTCATAAGAATGCACAACGGTCTGCTTATCAGTTCAGTTTTCTAAGCAACAATTAATAGACATTTGGAAAAACGGGTTAAAATATACAATTTTTCGGTTTTTCCACCTTCACAAATTTAAAAAAATTGGATCTTTAAACTGTTTTTCCAATTTTCAGTTTTTCATGTCAGGATCAGAAATTTAGAAAACTACAAAATTGCGTCCGGGCTCCAATTATTCCTTCCCTTGTTCCACCTACTCACCAACAATTGGTTGGCTATTACCGTGAGGGTGTCTGGATGTGTTTAGGTGGGCATTCAAGAAGACTCGGGTCTTGTCAACGCAGGATAATTACGAGAATGTATTTTGGATTTAGGTTATACTGTACATGCGGGCAAGTGCAAAACTTCTTACAGATGAAATTTAGACCGATCGGGGGGGGGGAAAGCATCTCGCCATTATACAAGTTTTGCAATGAGCGCAACATTCACACAAGCTTGATTATGCAAGGACTAGGAGGGGAAGGGGGCACGTCGCAGCTCAAGTGGTCCCCTATGGGCGGAGGATGACAGGCGGTTTACTGAGAGTGGCAGGGTTCCGGTTAGGTGTCAGAAGTGTCCGACATGCACATGCACAGATGACCCCAGCGTACACTGTAATGAGGAGAAAAGGCACGGCGAGGCAGATTAACCCTTAATAATTGAAGCCCAGACAAAATTTTGTATTTTTCTAAATTTCTGATCCTCCGAATAAAAACAGAACATTGGAAACAGATTAAAGACCCAATTTTTGAATTTGTCAAGACAGAAGCATTTAAAAATTGTGTATTTGAACCCATTTTTCTGTTTTATACAGACCTAGGACAGTCGTGCATTTGAATTTGTTGTTTTTAACACACACAAACATATATTTTAAACTTATAAGCCTAGCTTATACACCGTATATTGCAATTTCATAGTAAAATACTGCAAATGTTTGTATAAAAGTAACTATACAAATATAAAGGCTACAGTAGGCCTGTACACACAAACACACAGCTCTTTATTTTAATCCACCTTTAAGCTTGAAATCATTTACCTTCCGACCATTTTTTTCCAATTTAGAGACCTGCATGGACATTTCCCTGTCCCTTCATCCCTTTGTGTCATCAGTCCTCCTGTCATGTTACCACTGTTGTGTCATGTAGTTTCCTGTTTTATTTTGTAGTTTCTGTTCCTCCTGTGTCGTGCCTTGTTGTACTTCCTGTGATTGTCTGCCCTGGCCCGATGTGTCTCACCTCTTTATATACCCTCATGTCACCTGCCCTTTGTTACAACCCTCGTTACCTTGTGTATTTAGTCTCTTTGCTTTCTTTTTCTGTTGTCATTTTGTCTTTACACTCTGCGTTGTCCTTTTGTGCTGAAGCTTTGACCGTTTTCCCATCTTCCTGATTTTGTTGTGTTCTTCAATTACCAGCTCCAAAACTGCCTTTCTGCCTCTGGAATTATTTAATTGGTAAGCAGTTTTCAATTAAAAGTGCCCTGCCACACGTATTTAATTACTCTGTGGCAATATCTGTACTTCTACCTCTGATTGGCTAACAGCTAGCCAATGAGAGCCTGGCAATCAGCATCCTTTACCAAGCGCAAATGAGCAAGCTCATGAATAGTAATGAGCTCAGGCGAGATGACATCAGACAGACTTTTACGTGGCTAAAGCTGAAAGAGGAGGTAGCAGTTCATTTTCAAATTCACCACATAAAACAGATACATGTGGACCTAACCCTAACCCTAACTTCAAAAAATGCAAGTAAAAACAGTTTTGTATGGCAGGGCATCCTTAATAAACCTTTGTAATCCTCCGCTGCCTCATTGTCCATCCTCTGCATTTTGAGTCCAAGCCTTCTATACCCAAGTTGTGACACTAAGCCTAGCAAGGACCAGGTACAGAGTTTGGTCTGGTACCTGGAGAGATGCCACTTTACCTCCATTAGCAAGGCCCAAATCTCCTAACTGTTCCAAGAAACAACAAAGGGACAAATAACTGTACTGACATTCCATTTATCACTTGAGGGCTGCATTGTTTGGCACCAGCTCACATCTTCACTCGCTGTTCCACCATTAGACCCATCAGATGTCCCCATCAGTTACTCCTGGCCACTCGATGTTCCCTGTCAATGTCCAAAGTGATCAAGCCTTTTCCTTTGCCGGTCCAGGCTGTGCAACGCTGCAAGCCTCAGTGTAAGACATTAAAACTGGATTTGGCTTCACGCCAGTTGTTCATTTCACGAATAAGGATGTTCTTCTACTTGGACTAATATTGTCTCAGGGAGAATTTCTCAACAAGACTAGTCTGATAGATTTTTTTCTCATCTTCAAAAATGTTTTCCAAAAGCAGGTGTTTTAAAGTACAGGGTACAAGCGGCCGACATGGGTTTCCTCAGGAGGGGGGCTGGCGTCTCCCTTAGAGATAGGGTGAGACGCTCAGTCATCCGAGAGGAGCTCGGAGTAGAGCCGCTGCTCCTTCGCGTCGAAAGGAGCCAGTTGAGGTGATTCGGGCATCTGGTAAGGATGCCTCCTGGGCGCCTCCCTAGGGAGGTGTTCCAGGCACAACCAACTGGGATGTGGCCTCGGGGAAGACCCAGGACTAGGTGGAGAGATTATATCTCCAACCTGGCCTGGGAACGCCTCGGGATCCCCCAATCGGAGCTGGTTGGATGTGGCTCGGGAAAGGGAAGCTGCTGCCCCCGCAACCCGATACCGGATAAACGGATGAATATGGATGGATGGATGGAGGTGTTTTAAAGTGGGCATATGCTTTTCTGTAATGTAACTAAATGGGGCCAAAACAAAGGAAAAAGGTATTTTAGAGAAATCCCTGTGAACTAAAATGATCAGAACGAGACCGCTTGGTCAGTGCTCTCAGAGTCACACACTGATACAAAGATGGCTCGTGGGACTGCTGCTGCTGTTGGTTGAATGTGCATGAACATCACAAAATCCTGGAGGGACTGGTTGTTTCTGTAACTGGACCTACAACAATCAAAGTCATGCACACACGCCATTTTTGTGGATATTTTTATGTAGCTATTTTTAAAGGTTGTACAGTACTGGCTTGCTATGTAGGAACACGACATGCCCATTCTTCATCTTCCCTAAAAATTGGTTGAACGATTCCCCAGCTAACAGAAAGATCATCCTAAATATAATGTAACTGTGGTGATGAAGACAAACTTCTAAAAGAGTTGAGTGAGAAGGATTACAGAGGACGTGATTGAGTGCGGGGAAAGGAGAAATGATGAAGAGGGTGAAAAGGACTGAAAGGGGAGGGAGAGGAGGAGAGGGAGAGAGCGAGGGATGAGAGAATTGAAAGAGAGAGATTAATAGACGACAGAGGTAGTTCAGAGAGGAATGCTGACAAGTCTCTTTCAAGTGTTGGCAACACACTCACACTCACACACACACACAGACACACACACACACACACACACAGGTCCCAGTGGAGGGCAGGTGTAGGCAGCACCACCATCTGTGTATCAAAGCTTCAAATATTACTACTGACACACACATATTTTAATATAGGTATGTGCATGTTTGTGTGAGTGAGTGAGTGAGTGACTGAGTGACTGAGTGAGCAAAGTGCAAAAGCATATAAACACCAATATCAGGAGTAAAAATATAGTTTTTGACCTCTCAAATTCCTCCTTTAACGGTACAGGTTTACAGTCAGTGTTGGCAAATTGGGCTACTTTTTAGCAGCTTGGCCGGTTTGGGCGGGGCTAGTTTTGGTTTTATTGTGGTGGTTTTTACAGATAGTTAACATCTGATGCAGCCTTGCTGTCTGCCACATTCACCTGCACGCTACACGGTACCACTGCTGGCTAAAGCCTGTTAAATGAGTGAGAAAAATATAAGAAAATCTATTCGGAAGGAATGAGAAAGTTAGCCTGACTTAAGGCCCTGGATCAAACCCTGTTGCGTACCCCGTATGTGTTAAAGCCTTTGCCATAGCCACTTCAAGCAAAGCTGGACAGAACTTCATTTAAGACATCCAAATACAATGTGAAGTAAGGATAGCTCGACTAAAAACTAAAAGGTGACCATGCTTTTCCAACGTTGTGGAACACCCTTACATTCTGTGGTCTCTGTTGATGCTTTTAAAAAGCAGCTAAAGACACATTTGTTGAAACAGTCGCATTTGTAATTTTGTGTTTTTAGGTCTTTTTCATTTGTATTTTCCATTAGTATTTCCTTTCTCATTTTACTGTTTGTGTCTTATTTGAACAATTGTGACTTTGTATATAAATATAAATAGACATATTATTAGCTGTGACAGGCCTGCAGCCTGTTGCCTTGCTTCTGTGTAGGCCTGCTTGGTGTTGCAGGTCGGAGGCCGGCTGAGGAGCTAACGAGTTACTGGCAACCCCTGGCCAGTGTTGCCAAATTGTTCATTGCATTCACACACCGTCATGCACAACTGTTCGTGACTTCCACACTCATTGTCTTTGTGTTTGCACTTAACAGTTGTCAGTTTGTTACTCTCCAACACCACCAATGTGAAGCACCCACCTGGGTGATGCACGGCAGCCTCACGATGCCAGACGCTCACCACACATCAGCTTGGTAGAGAGGGAGGAAGTGTTGGGGAAAACTGGAGTACCTGGAGAAAACCCACACAGACAGGGAGAACATGCACACAGAAAGGCCCTGGACCACCATACCGGCTCAAGAAAATTGACAGACCGTATCGATCATTGGCTAAGGCTGATGAATAAAAAAATCTGTATTGGCACTAGAATAAATCCCCATTGGTCTATCCTTAGTGGCAAACTATCGGAAGCAAATAATGGCCCTGTCATGGCTACAGGTGGTTTTGGCTGCTGCGAGTGTGTAGTGTCTGTACTTAGTTACAAACAAGCCAATCTATCTGTCAATCAGATTGTTGAACTAATAGGCTACCGGATTAACACCTTGCTTTTCATCCTCGACAAGATGCAAGGCTGTAGTGACTATTTCATACTGCTAGTCTACCCACTCTTCCTACTGTGGGAAACTTGCTTTGGCACAACTACACCATGGGCTTCGGATGGGAATGGAATCATCCAGTATTCACGGGAGTACTTGCTATCCCTGCAATATCGCAAAGACTTGACACCCCAGTCGGAACTCTTATCCGAATCAGGGATATCGAATAACCAGAGCCATAATAACCCGCGAGGAAAACATACCAGGAAGCAAGGAAGAAAGGAAGGAGTGAGACAGAGACTGAGGAAACTTGCAGGTAAGGGGGTTTACCCTCGACCCCCCTATATTATGTTGGCAAATGCCCGGTCATTACACAATAAAGTCTATGAGCTACAAGCAAACTGCAAGGTACAGTGGGCGTATAGAGAGGCTAGTCTGACCTGTATCACAGAGACATGGCTCGATCACACTATAGAGGACTCTAGTATTCCTGGATGGATTGGGAGTGCAACTTTAGTCGAACAGAGACTGCCCCTGCAGTGGAAAAAGCACAGCGGCGGCCTTATATGTAAATATGCCAATAAGTATGCCAGAATATTGATCAAATTGGCCTATTATATTCTTGGGTTGAGGTCTTCGACAATGAAACCGTGTCTATTTGCTCAGAGAGCGCGTTGGGGGTACACTTTTGAGTTTGTTTATCACTTGCAACACAGATGAGAGTGTCTGTAATGTCTGTAATGACTTGCTAATGGTGGTGGTCTGAACGTGAGACACAAGTCCTTAAAGTGCTCATTTCAAATATGAATCAATGGATGAAATTGCTATGGTGTTAAACACAGCAGGAATAGAAAGAGGAACTTTTTCCACCCCCTGAGCCTAAGGCCTCCAGGTCAAGGCCAAGACAAAGACACGTGCTAAGCAATGATCTTTGAAACACAGTAGTCAAAGGGACAGCTTCAACTTTCCCCAAGTGTGCCTTGCAAACAGACAATGTACTATAGTCGTTTCAGGTTAGAGCAGACAATGTGAGGGTCCTGTACAAAAGAATCCTGGACCTGGATATGGAATATAAGAAGCTTTTAATAAAGAAAAACAAGGCTGAAGATAGAAAAGCTCAAATTTTAAGAAAGAAAATGGTAGTGCATGACATGTGTATGAATGCATTAATGACTGACACAATATGTAAACTGACATCTTTCTGTGTTCCTGGGAAAGAGAGAACAAATGAAGATGTATTTCTTTGGGCTTTTTTTTTTTGGTCAAGTTCCAATATTTGTGACTTTTCCCAAAGAGTTTTAGTTGAGTCTTTATGGGGGGTTTTCACCAAATTTTAACCTAGTTATTGGTTTTTGAATCTGCTATACAATTAAATATCCAAATTCAATGAAAGTAGTGAAATTATCATTAAGTTAACTAGTGAAGAGCATGTTACACTACTATACACGTTTTCTTTTGTGGTTTGAAGTGTGTTTGTTGAAAGAAACCCAAAGTTCTGATATAGAAATTATTAGAAAATGGGTTGAATCAACCCAAGGGGTTAAGGGAGAGACACCCCATTGAATAGGGATAACATATGAACATAAAACCTTCCCAGTTGATAACTATTGTTAGGTCAAATATTGTTTTCATTACTAGTTTCCTGTAAATGTATGTTTAAATGAGAAAATGATGCATTCAAATTGTAAATTGGAGTTAGAAATCAGAACATTGGATTAAGACAGACTGACAATCCTTGTTTCATGTTGTCAACATTTTAGAGTCCGAAGTTTTTACAGAGGGCACTTTGGATTTTTCATTTTTATCACTCCATTAATCAGAATCTGATTAAAGAAAATCCGTATAGCTCAAATACTATGAAGCCAAAATAGCTCAAATGAAAAGTAAAAAATCATGTTTTATTCTTAAACAAAAACTTGCTGTGTAATTGCTTCTCTCACGGCCCTGCCAGTAGGGTAGTCAAGGGTGATGGGGTCTACCATATCTGGGCGTGGCTGGATGATAGGTGGGGTTCTTTCTTATTGAGCCAACATTGTATAGCACCTTGGGCTGTCGCGCTTTGACAAGCCTGGTCTGAGGCCGCTCAGAGGCCACGCAGGCAGTTGAAGCGTGCTTTAATGATGCCAAAGGTCATCTTGACCCTGACCCTTGTTCTGCTAAGGGCCACATTAAAAGCATTCTGTGGCCCCGTGTTCGGGACAGGATAAGGGTTCTTCAAAAAGGCCTGGCAGGCTTACCCTCGGTCCCCTACCAGCACTCCATTGAAGAGCCCTGAAGATGATAATTGATGTTAGCATTATCAGTATTACAACATGCAATACAAAATATTGCCATACCTTGCTCTAATCTGTTACACAGTGCAGACTCCCTGAAGATCCACGAGTCATGGACTGACTCAGGCCACTTTGCCTCAATGCTGGTAACCAAGCATTGATGGTCACAAGTCATCTGCAAAAGCATCTTTTGTTAAAATCTATCCACATAACAGCATTAACGTGAGGTGAAAATGAATGTGAATTAGAACGACTACTCCTTTACCAGTAAGACCAAACGTGTAGCCTATCCATGATGCTTTACCTGAACTTTGATGCTGTGGAATGATTTGTGATTAATGAAATTGCCTTCATTCTCCCCCAGCGATCTAGAAATGGGGATATGGGTGCAGTCTTTGGGTGTTTCCCAATGTCAAGGAAGGATCCTTGAAAGCGTGAATTTGGAGGATGCCACGTCATCAATGTCATCAACGTCCGCCGAAGGACCGTTCCAATGTCAAGAATCCTCCAAATGCTCGACATTGGAACGGTCCTTCGACGGACGTTGATGACCTAGTGTCCTCCTCCTGTCTTTGGAGGATCTGACGGCTGCTCAATCATCTTCTACATCCCAACAGCATAATTAAACAGCGCAGTTAACAGTTCCACAATCATTTCATCCAGTGTTTTGAAATGCGGCAAAAAAATTCTATGGCGCGAGCCCGCAATGACGTGCACTTGATAGCCTGTTCCATTGTACATGTTCTCCAAATGTTAAGGAGGACTCTGACCTGCTGCTGAAGGATCCTTCCCTGAAAGGACTAGTCCTACCAAGGAAGGATCCTTGACATTGAGAAACAGGGAATGGCACCAATCCCCCTCTGGGAAGCCTAAGGAGTATGATGAATTTCATATGCAACAGTAAACCTCATGGGGCCTTAGTTATTTATAGACAAAGTTTCAATTTAAAGGCCATGTTGCAGGGTTCATTTTCCAACCAATTTGTGCAATTTTATTTGTTGGTTATAACATTTAAACTGTTACCCAACAACATCAAACACAATTGATATTACAAAAAGGAATAAAATACAAAAATTTACTATTTTACAGCGGTTTGCAATGATTCTCCTTTCCCCCACAATGCATTGCATTACGTCCCGTTTAGGAGACGACCGACCAAAGCCCGTTTCGGTCTCGGCCACTGGTCTTGCCAAACAAGGTTTCTGGTCTCGACCGAGTCCAGGTGTCTTTATTATTTTTATAATAATATTGTAGGGAAAGTGAAACACAGCTTGGACGGGGATGTTGTTCAGACACTGACGAGAAGACACAAGACAGGAACAACAACTGGACAAGACAAGGGAGGAAACACGGGCTACAACAGAAAACAGAATAACTCATAGCAGGAAATAATAACAAAACCTTACACCATCAGCAGAATAATACACATGCACAGCAACATAGACAATCCACAGAATGATACACAATCACAACAATCAATATACAAAACAGGAAACATCAACATAAATGTACAGACAACGGAGATATCCGCAACAACTTTTGAACCATAATTTTATTAAATGAAATATTAAGCTTCACACATATGAGATGGTTTTTGCTAGTTTCACACAACGCTAACTGGCTATAGTTAGCCTGTAAACATGCTAGCGGACATTAGCTACCGTTGGCGAGCCAGCCAGCAACTTCGCCAGTGGAGTCTCAGCGAGATAACTACAAGTCTTGTCGTCCATAATCAACCTCTGCTGCTAAAAGCAGTTTGAAATGAAACTACAAAGCATGTTTGAAATGGAGACAAACCCATTTTCCAGGAGATCCTGGCCATTATTTCCAAGTCTGAATCAACCTCCCAGACAATAGACTCGGACAAGCCTTATAGGAAGTGTTTGAAGAATACAACGATGTACAAATGCTTGTACTGTTGAGTATACTGTGAAAAATAGTTATGAATTTGATACTATTTATAGCCTGCCTGTACGTACGCACGCAACGTGCCGGTTTTGCCTAGGAATAAGTATGACTGAAATTTCACTTCATTCCTGTTTTTCATGAATGTTTATTGTGCAACACATCTCTAGTCACCTCTTACTGTTTAAATTGGTTCAAAGCACTCAGTTTAAAAAAAAAATGGAAAGTACACAAACAATTAACTCATGCGAGCTTGCTTGGAGGGGACCATGATCCTGCCTTAAATGTGTGTAGACTATCTTCAGCACCATCGGATTCAGGCAGCATGCCTCAAATCCTGGATGCTGAGTGAGGCACGTCATGACACACACGTTTTTTTTAAACTTTACAGAATAAAAAGAATGATCTACGCCACGTTCTGTGTCACGTACGTAACCGCAATTGAAGTAACGTTTGAGTTTAACCCTAAACCATATTCTTTTTCTAAACCCTGTTGGTCTCTTGACATAACTGTAGTTTTTGTGTTTGTGTTGTGTTATGTTTCACAACTTAAAACGTGTTTAACCCTTGTGGTGTCTTCCCATTGACCTGCAACTTTGTGTTTTTCTGGGTTGAAATTTCAACATTTTCATGTTTGTTTTGTACAATTTTCTCAACGTCTCTTCCAGTTTTTGTTTTCTCACATTTACCAATCACAAGTTTTTGTCACCCCTGGCGATTTTTCTGATTTTGTTTGAAGAACGTTTTTCTTTTTCTGAAAAAAGTGACCAATGTTCTTTGGTCATAGTTCCAATATAATTCTTTCGTAACGGGTGAATTTGACCCCAAGGACAACAGGAGGGTTAAAACTGAAACCATTATGTCCTGTTTAGATATTAGGACGGAAAACGCTTCTGTAGGTAGAATTAAAGGGTAGGACTAAACAACCTATATCGTCGTATTTATTGCATTGCATGGATAAAGCCGGACTCTCTCACTTTGCCTGATGTCCCTCCCCTTCTTCTATCACCACTATCTACTTTGCAAGGGCAACTTTGATGCATCCAGGACTTAGCCCTGTCTAGGACTGCTGTGATTGGTTAACAGACATGAACAAGCCAGAGCATTTTTCCCCCCCTGTCCCAGAATAGATAAGCGGTGTAGCCAGACCTATACTCCAGCGCTGACACAGCACTGTGGAGATACTGTAGGTCTGACAATGTGAGACTACTCTGCCAATAATCACCAGTGTCACAAAATGTCAGGATGAAACGTGCACCTGCACTTAAAATAATACTTGGATATACTACAATAAACACGAAATGAATGGCATGATTTAATGGCAGTATTACATGTTTATTATGTAAAATGTTTCCCTTTTACTTAACAAACGGCTAAAAGGATGTGGACTCTCTTTGGAAAACTTTACCAACAAGACCAATGCGAGTAAGTGTTTATTATCTTTAAAAATTAAGAGACTTCAGTTCCGTTAGAGGAGTCCCTTGACTTAATACATGCTACACCAAAGGTCATAATAAAAATGCAAACACTTCAAGTGTCCTGCAAAAAACCTTTCATGCTTAATCTTAAATATTTGACAGTGTGTGTGTGTGTGTGTGTGTGTGTGTGTGCGTGTGTGCGTGTGTGTGTGTGTTGAAACTCCATAAATTAGAATGAGATGAATAGATAAATATGAAAATATGACAGGCTGGTCGTTTGACGCTTGTGCACATTGACAAGAGACATCTGCCCTGGCCTGTGGAGAGAACAAGCTGTGTGTGTGTGTGTGTGTGTGTGTGTGTGTGTGTGTGTGTGCCAGCTTCTGTCAGAAGAGCGGATGAAAGGATGAGAAAGTCCCAAGAGAACAAACGGATAAGCAGACAGCGGATGATGCCGAGGGAGGGACAGAGCCCGACATGAGGCTGTGCGAACGCTGCTGTGGCAGCATTGGGTCTGATTAAAACAACTTCTATCTAATACTTTAATGAAATATTAACACACTGAACTGTAATTAAATTAAAAGGAGAGTAAGCAGTGAGATTAGCGGCCATGTCAGAACAACCTTTGGGGGATAACCTCCCCCCAAATAATAACAGGGCGTAAGCTTAGCTGCTCTGCTGTCACGCAGACAAACACACACATAAACACACACATGGTCCTGACAAGGGCCATTCGGTAATCTATCTGGACCAGTGATCAATTTCTGATATGTATTATCTCTTCATGGAGCTTTGCTTTTATTGACATTCGCGGCTATAAAACGCAGGCGCAGCTAATCCAGGTAATACGGTATAGCTGCAATCAATTGATTGTTTACCATGCATATACAGAACGACTGACGAGGCTGTAACGACACACCAAACCCGGGGTTCGGTTTGTATCACAGTTTATAATGAAGGTAGATATGATGCAAATGTGAGAGCGTGTAGATGCGATGTGAGCACTTATAGAATATGATTTGAGTGCGTGTGCAACTAAAATTGAACTCGGAGATGCAATGTGAGCGCTTGTAGAATATGATAGAAAAAAAATCCACCACAACTCAGTGATTACAACCTCTCAAATCTGTCACTGCAGTGTGCTCTCTCGCATCACACAGTGGCCAGTCTGCACTCTTGACTTTTGCAACACTTCTTGCGGTACATTTGGTGCAAAACGAATTTGTACCTGTGGACTTAGTCTGTGGAGCTCTGAGCCAACAGGACGGGGGGGACAGCAGGGTTCTAGCGCCAGATGAGGGACAACTCGGTCCGACCTATTTATGTTAGCGTTAGCTAACTAGCAGCTAGCCTGCTTCTAAATACTGTAAATACCTTTACCTAAACACTGTTTAACAGTCCAACTGTAACACTGGTGGTGAGCTCCAGGTCCTGCAGCCGCAGAAGCACCGCCGTCAGTGGGGCTCGGCCAGCATGGAAACATTGCTAGAAAGATACGCTGCAGACCTCAACGTGATCTGATCTCCAGCGGGACGCGGAGAACTCCAGACCCGGTAGCAGCGGCAACCCCCCTGGAGCCCACCGCCAGTGTGGCGGAATAGCAAGCTAGCGTTAGCGAACTAACCGACCAGAGCACTTATAAGTAAACATAATTTATGTCTTTGTTAAAAATTAGGTATAATGTCATATAAATTAGGTTTATTAACCATGAAGTAAAGAAAGCGTTGAGAAAAGTGACAAAACAATTTTTAAAGTGCCAAAAAAAATGATTTTCAAATTTTGACCTGGAAGGACAACAAATTCCTGGTGGACGGGAAGACGAAACAAGGGTTGAGTAAAAAATGAACAGTCCCTTAGTGAACTTTTTGGATGTCAGTCACTCAATTGATTAAAAAACATATTCTTGCTGACCAGTTGTAATGTATAGAGTTACAGGAATGACAGGTCATCATATGCCAATCAGTGTTTTGGCATGAACGCTGACTGGCAGAGGTTTGTTTTTAGGCCTACCTTGCCTGGGTTTTAGCAGCTAAGTCAAGTAAAACGTCAACCCAGGGAGGGAAACAAGCAATGAAGGGGCTCGGGAGCTAAGGACAGAAGAACTCAAAGACTGGGGAACTGAGGACAATGGGACTTGGGGACCCCAGGGCTGCTTGCAGCAGCAAAGGAGGAAGACCTCAGTTGGTTGGCGGCGAAGGTGGAACCCCTCTGGCACCCGAACAGGTGGTCAAAGACACTCTGGCGGCCAGTGGTGAAGGCGAGATCCCTTTGGCGGCCTTTGTTCAAATGCTAACACACTGTATTCAAAACAGTTTAAAACACATTCAAAGCAGAATTGGCATTTCTGTAGTAACCATATTGAGACATGTAGAAGATCTTAGCAGAATAGTTCCAATGTGTAGTGCAAATCCATTTCAATTCAATTTTGTCAATTAACCTTTGTTTATATGGCGCCAAATCACAACAACAGTTGGCTCACAGCGCTAATAAAAGAGCAGGTCTAGACTGTACTCTGTACATTAGTAGTGATTATACTATAGCTTACATGTTGTTGATGTTTTTGTTATTGACTATTGAACCATTGAGCCATAATCTAAAAAGAAAAATCCAGAAATCACAATGTGTGATTTTTTTACTATTTATTTGTATAATACAGCTGCAAATATGTATTTGAACACCTGTCTGTCAGCTACATTTCTGACCCTCAAAGACTTGTTAGTCTGCCTTAAAAATGTGCACCTCCACTCCATTTATTATCTTAAATGAGATGCACCTGTTTGAGGTTGTCAGCTGCATAAAGACACCTGTCCACCCCACACAATCAGTAAGAATCCAACTACTGACATGGCCAAGACCATAGAGCTGTCCAAAGACACTAGAGACAACATTGTACCCCTCTAGAAGCTGGAAAGGGCTACGGGGAAATTGCCAAGCAGCTTGGTGAAAAAAGGTCCACTGTTCGAGCAATCATTAGAAATTGGAAGAAGCTAAACATGACTGTCAATCTCCCTCGAACTGGGGCTCCATGCAAGATCTCACCTCGTGGGGTGTAAATGATCCTGAGAAAGGTGAGAAATCAGCCCAGAACCACATGGGAAGAGCTGGTCAATGACCTGAAAAAAGCTGGGACCACCGTTTCCAAGGTTACTGTTTGTAATACACTAAGACGTCATGGTTTGAAATCATGCATGGCCCGGAAGGTTCCCCTGGTTAAACCAGCTCATGTCAAGGCCCGTCTTAAGTTTGCCAACGACCATTTGGACGATCCAGAGGAGTCATAGGATAAAGTCATGTGGTCAGATGAGACCAAAATAGAACTTTTTGGTCATAAATCCACTAACCGTGTTTGGAGGAAGAAGAAGAATGATGAGTACCATCCCAAGAACACACTCCCTACTGTGAAGCATGGGGGTGGTAGCATCATGCTTTGGGGGTGTTTTTCTGCACATGTTTTTCTGCACATTTTCTGCAACAACCTCCTTCCCTCAGTTAGAGCATTGAAGATGGCTCGAGGCTGGGTCTTCCAACATGACAATAACCCGAAGCACACAGCCAGGAGAACCAAAGAGTGGCTCTGTAAGAAGCATATCAAGGTTCTGGCTAGGCCTAGCCAGTCTCCAGACCTAAACCCAATAGAGAATCTTTGGAGGGAGCTCAAACTCTGTGTTTCTCAGCAACAGCCCAGAAACCTGACTGATCTAGAGAAGATCTGTGTGGAGGAGTGGGCCAAATTCCCTTCTGCAGTGTGTCAAACCTGGTAAAAACTACAGGAAACATTTGCCCTCTTTAATTGCAACCAAAGGCTACTCTACCAAATATTAAAATTGATTTTCTCAGGTGTTTAAATACTTATTTTATCATACAAATAAATAGTTAAAAAAATCATACATTATGATTTCTGGATTAGTTTTTTTAGACTATGTCTTTTTTCAGACCACTCCATGATTTCTAAGGGGGAGAACTTGCAAAATAGCAGGGTGTTCAAATACTTATTTTCCTCACTGTATGTAAGGCCTAACATTTACTGTAACTAATAAACATGTTTATTTTAACACATTTTGTGGTTTTATATTGGTATATATTGAAGTCTTTAACCTTAAGAATGTACAGAAATACACACTAAGACATATTTACAGATTGAGATGTATACACACAACACACAAACACAGACAAATGCAGGAACAATTACATGAAAATGTTTTGACTCCCTGTCTCACACACATGCACACACATACAATTGAAAAAGGTTACCCTTATGTGTGTTATCAGTAAAAAAAAAAGGGCTTTTACTGTTACTCATGAAGGGTATGTCATGTGTGTGTGTGTGTGTGTGTGTGTGATGGAGGGGGATAAGTCGGCTTCCTATTAAATTAAAGCTCCAATTAGCCACAACCAGGTCTGACCCGACACACACACACACACACACACACACACTCTTTCTTTTGCAAACATGCTGTCAGAATTGTTAGTATTTGTTTTTGTATGTGTTTGTGTGTGTGAAAAAGAGAGAGAGAATGTATACTATGGTAAACTAATAATGTAGTTATGTTAAACCATGAATTTCACTAGCATTTGCATATTGAGTTATATCATATAAAGACTGTGAGAAAGAGAGAGTGGGGGGTTTAGAGGAGTGAGCAAGTGTGTCCGCCTGGTTTAACAACATTATCATAATTAATCAGATAACACTGACATTATTGGTGTAGTAATTACTACAATTATCTGTTGCCTGCTGCTTGATATTTTAATTTCATTGTTTCGGTAATCATGGCCAGCACCATTATCCTTTGTATGCCGATTAGTAATAGCAACAATTCATTTACTTAATGTAATATTTCATTCAAGTCCTAACACCCGATCTGAGCCGCTAGTGTGAAACGTTTTATCTGACTGTGTCAATGAGAGTGAGAATGTGTTGTGCTTTTTGGAAGCTTTTATATAGACCTTAGTGGTCCCCTAATACTGTATCTGAAGTCTCCTTTACATAAACCTTAATGGTCTCCCAATACTGTATCTAAAGTCCGATCCTTATCTGTAAATTGTACACGCTGTGACTAAACAAATCACAGCATGTAAATAGGAACATGATGGTGTTATTTTGTCTCTTACTGGGAGCAGTAGCTAGTTGGAATCAGTTACCTGCAGGATCTTTGCTAGGCTAAGCTAGAGCTGGGGTGTCAGACAGAGTTACAGCATGCACAGAGATGAACTCTGGGGGTACGGTGAATAAGCTAAAGTCCCGATCAATTGGTGTGTTCCTTTAATTGCGGCAGCCGGACTTTTAAACAAGGAAAATAACTACCTAATCTTGTTTGATATTTCACTTTCTTACTAAATCAATGCTGTATTTTTGTTCATGTATTAGTCTTAGCAAACTCCTAAAACATGGTAAATCCATAATGATAACTTAATAGGCTACGTAACTAGAACATGATCTCAGATTACAAGGCAGTTAATTAAGGAGTGATGGTTAAAGTCTATGATTACTGATATGTTGCAATATGCAGTATCCTAATTGGTGGAAAATGCTTGCAGAAAGAAAGGCCTGCAAAAATGTCACTGTCAAAAATGCTGATGCGAAAAGTTGATGTGGGAAATGAGCAGGCTATGCATTTGACCTGTATGCTGCATTTGAAAAAAGACAATGCTGCTGCAAAAGAATACAACCAGCATTATCATCATCAACAGTGAGGAACGCAAACATAACAATTGTGTCATTCATGTGCATATTAGGTAGCCATATGCATCTGTTTTGGTCTTATAATACATCCATTGCCTTACCACTCCAGAGGAGAATATGGTCCTTAAGACAGCAGCTAATTTTACAACAGTTTGTCCAAAGTTCAAGATTCGTTGTAAACTAAGATAAACAGTTATTGACTTTTTAAATCATGGAGGTTTTATTGTATGCTACTTACAGTAACAAGGGTCAGGGTTAACCAATTGTTTCCAGTCAGTCACATGTGCTGCGTGAAGTAACATACCACGGCTCTCAGAATCCTGTGTATCTTCCAAAATGCAATGCTTGTATCCAAATAAATTGTGTATGAAGCTACATGGCATTTTGATGGTTTGGCTGGTCTGCTTTTTTAGGAAATTGCCGGCAAACGAAACAGTAAATGCCATCATGGCCTTTCTCCATGCAGGTGGACTGTGTTTTCCATGACACTGCTGATGCCCTCTTTCTCACATTAACTTCATAGTTCTTTGACATTTTAACGTTGTAAATTACCTGAGGTGAATATGTGAAATGTTAGCTAACATTCACCCACTTTTTGCTGATGCAGCAGACAGAGCCCTTGCAGGCAAGAGACTGGCCAATCAACTAGCCCAACACACTTTTGTACTGGCCCCTTGGAACAGGGTGGGCACCTAAATCATGGCTGCACCCTGAAATGCCCTGAAGCACCCTGCTACACCCTGCAACGGCCTGCAGGGCCCTGTTATGCCATGAACTACAAAAACTACTATTTCTAGTCATAGTTCATCTTTATTTTCACTGCCACTTTGTTGCCACTATTCATCACACCCCCAACCGGCAGACACTGCCTACCAAGAACCTGGGTCTGTCCGAGGTTTCACCCTAAAAGGAAGGTGTCCTCGCCACTGTCTTACTAAATGCTTGCTCTTGGGGGAATTTCTGGAATTATTGTCCATCCAGCCATCTTCATCCGCTATCGGGTCGCGGGGGCAGCAACTCCAGTAGGGGACCCCAAACTTTCCTTTCCCGAGCCACATCAACATCTGCAACCAATCCCGAGGCATTCCCAGGCCAGGTTGGAGATACAATCTCTCCACCTAGTCCTGGGTCTTCCCCGAGGCCTCCTCCCAGCGGACGTGCCTGGAACACTTCCTTAGGGAAGCGCCCAGGAGGCATCCTTACCAGATGCCCGAACCCCCTCAACTGGAATTATTGTGTCTTAGTTAATTATAGAGTGGGGTGTGGACCTACTCTATCTGTAAAGTCTCTTGAGATTACTCTTCTCACGATTTAGTGCTACAAATCAAATTGAATAGAATTGAAGAGAAGCAGAGTATTAGGTTGTGCCACGCTAGGAGCTAGGCAAGCATTATACATGTGTTACAAAGTGAAGCACATTCATCACGGAAGTAAAGGCTGGACTACTGTTTCTTTTTCCTTTGGTTCACAAAGAAAGGTACAACAACCAAATCCTACGTTATAAGGACTACATTGCCAGCACCAAAACACACTACTGCTTCAGTATAATCACTGAAAAAAAAACTAAAAAAACTCCAAGTCACTGTTTTACCTCCTTAACAACCTCCTTCTGCAACTCGGTGATGTCCTTTTTTCACAGATTAAAATCAAGAACATCCACCAGCATCTTGGATCGCTCTCTCACCTTAGCATCTCAGATGACATCCACCCTTCGCACACTCATTCTCCTCCTTCCAGCTCCCCGTTGTCTCAGAAATCACAGAACTCACCCGGAATTTCAAGCCATCAGTAGACTCTGTCCTGGGGCCTCTACTCTTCATCCTTTACCTGCTTCCCCTCGGCAATATGTTCCGCAAATTTAACATTCACTTCCATTGTTACACCGATGACACCCAGCACTACCTCTTCACCAAACCCTCATCCACTCTCCCGCTCAGCTCCCTTACAGTTTGCATCTCTGAAATAAAAACCTGGCTCACCTAAAACCTAAAAAGTGAGAAATAACACAGAGGTTCCTCTCCGGGAACCATCACCTTATCGTGGTAGAGAAGTTTGTGTGTCCCTATGAACCTGAGGGCTGTGTTTTCTGGAGCTGTGTGCTCCTGGTGGGGTCTCCAATGGCAAAGTGGTCTCAGGTGAGGGGCCAGACAAAGAAGGGTTAAAAAAACCCATGAGTGAGGGAGGCAGAGAGGGAGTAACCCTGCCCGGAGTAAGCCTCCATTGGAAGACAGGCCAAGATGGAGGGCTCATCAGCGAGCGCCTTGTGGCCGGGTTTGCCACGATACCCAGCCCGGTATAGCCCGAAGAAGCTACGTGGCACCCTTCTCTCCATCCCATGGGCCCACCACCTGTGGTAGGAACTGCTGCAGTCAGGTGCACTGCCCCTTGGGTCTGAGTGTCATCCTTGACAGCGCACTATCCTTATAACCCCAAATCTTTAACTTTACCCAGTCTACTTGGGCCTACTTCCACTTACAAAACATCAACCGTCTCTGTCCCTCCCTTACCCCCCAACCTGCCGCCATCCTTGTCAACAGTCTCGTCACTTCCCTTCTGGATTACTGTAACTCTTTCCTCTTTAGTCTCCCTCACAGATCCCTCCATAAACTTCAACTGTTCCAGAATTCAGCCGCCCACATCATAGGGCAAACCCCTCCATCCACCACATCCCTCCTGTCCTCCAACAGCGCCAATGGCTCCTCGTCCAGTTCTGTATCCCATTCAAAGTCCTCCTGTTTGCATTCAAGGCCATCCACAACTCGCCCCCCCCATAGTTGTCTGATCACCTCCAGCTTCCCACTCCCTTCCGCTCCCTCAGATCCTCTTCCTCCATACACCTCTTTGTCCCTTCTGTCCGTCTCACCACCATGGGAAGCAGAGCATTTAGCCGCTCTGCTCGCCGTCTCTTGAATTCATCACCACCCCTACTTAGAAACATTGCTGCCCCCCCAATTCAAGTCACAACTCTAAACACAGTTTAAAACTGCTTATTCCACTTGAATGTCGATTGCTCGGTCTCTTCTCTTGTTATCGTTGTATACTATTTTTTTGTTTTGTTTTTAAAATGTCATGTGTGTGAATACCCTGTACGGCGTCCTTCAGTGCCGAGAAATGCGCCTTTAAATCAAATATGTATACAGTACTATTATTATAATTATTATTACAATATAGCAGTTTGGAGCAGTGTTTTCTGTTGGAAAATGGTAAGTCCCTTTGGGGTAGACATTTGGCTTTTTCACTTTGTAAACCGATTACATGCACAAAAAAGATGTATGAAAATATACAACAAAATAAGTTTGGGGTCCACTACTGGAGCTGCTGCCCCCGCGACCCGATACCGGATAAGCGGATGAAGATGGATTGATGGATGGACAACAAAAGGAAAGGGGAAAAGCCAAAAAGCATAATATGAGCACTTTAAGGACTGCTTTGCGGCTCAGCGTTCAGAAAGCTCTCTCTGAAATCTGGGAAATCACTAAGAGGAACACAGTGTGGTTGAGAGAAACAAGAAGCAATAGAAAAACCCCAGATGCACCTGGAGAAACTTTGCCTCCTGTTTTCCACTTACCGTCCACATTGTTTGTCCTGATAGGCGAGACACAAATCCGTCGCCTCCCTGTTTTCCATTGGTGGGAACAAGTCGTTCCGCCCGGCGACTAGATGGTGATGGATGATGATTGGCCGGCCGGATCAGGGTCTGCCGTGTATTTCCATACATCATCAGACTCACTCTCTCTGCCCCGACGATCTGCACCTGCGCCACCGCGCTTCCCCCGAAAATACCTCTGATTAATGTCCGGAGCCGGAGAAGGGAGCAGTGCGGGGAGATGCTTTGGTATTAATTAAACCAACCCTAACACCCCCACCCCTTTTACACTGTGCACGTCAAGGAGGAAAAGAGATGGACATAAGGAGAGAATTTTGGAGAAAAGGGTGGGAAAAAGATAAAAAAATAGGAAAGGTATAAAGGAATCGGGAGAGACAGATGGAGTATATATTGTATTTTGAAGGTCTCATCTTGGAATTTTTTGTTGGGTCTTGTCTCGGCTTTGGATGAACAGGACTCAGGATTTTATTTCAAGACCGGTCAAGACCACAACTACAGGAATATCACTAAATTGCCTGTGTAATGTCTGATTTATGTGTTAAAAGCATAACTGTGATTGGATGTAAAAAAGATTCAGTCATTTCTAACATTTCTTTGAAATGTGTTACTGCTAACCCCCATTCCCTGTATAGTCTGTATGTTACAGTGATCTAATTTCAGTTGTTTGATCTGGTCGTGGTCTTGACTCTGTCTCGCCCTGCCTTGGTCTTGGTGATGACTTGGTCTCGGTTTAGGTGCTCTTGACTACAACACTGTTAAACAGGGAAAGACAGCATGTCAGCACTGACACTGACAACATCTACATGCACATAATATTCCAGTTATTCCTTATTCAGAAAAAGACAATATTCGAACTCTGCTGTTTACATGGCTAATTAAAGTCAATATTCCACTTATTTTGCGATGTTTGTGCATGTCTAAAAACCTGTTGAAATCTTTCATAATGCCTAAAAGTAGCTGTGTTTGTCTGCAGCAACCATAGCAAAGCACAGAGCCGACCATAAGCTATAAACCGCGGGAAAACCCATATTGAGGCGCATATTCAAAAGCCCTGAACACGTGTCTCAAGAAATCGAATAAAAATAACACCCCACCTCTTAATCGGAAAAAATACTATATTTGTAAAAAAGCCTTATACGGAAAATCCGGACTATGCTGTTTACATGACCTGTATCAAACTCAACATAATGTCATATTTGGAATAGTAGTGCATATTGGCGTCTGTTATGGTGAAGGGGTGTATGAGGACCCAAACGCAGAGAAGAGAGAGGCAGGCGGAAGGGGGAAGATGAGGGTGTCGACGAGAACAAGCAGGCTGACAAACGGGACTCCATGTGGTGACAAGGCAGGATTCCAGCAAATTGGCAAACTCACAGGGTGCCGTCTAAACAGGCAAAACGATCTGACACAGACAAAAGGACACCAGGGGTTAAACACAAGAGGTAACGAGGTAACGGGGAACAGGTGAGACATCAGGTGAATCACATTAGGGCGGGGCAGGACAATCGGACAGGCAGAAGTAAAGCTGGGCAAGACGAGACAGAACAGGAAACCAGACTATCAAAATAAAACAGGAAACACTTACCGGGGAACACAAGACCGGACCAGCAACATAAGATCAGGTAGAAAACTAATACAAAAACCCAGAAAGGCCAAAAAACGGGAAAAATAAACCCAACAAAAACCTCAAACCACAACGGGTGTGCATGTAAACATGCTCACTGACAGTCAAGCGGCACTCGTGATGATATGATGATGATGATAATGAAAAGCATATCCTCCTTTGTATTATATCCATCATATAAAGAAATACTGTTTTTCAGTTATTTGTGACATCAAGTCTGGCTTTCGGATGTAGTGCGGGGATAAAGCCTGACGTCTGGCGCGTCTCTTACGGCCATTTTCACCCAGCACTCCTAGTATCATATCACTGTGGATAAATGCGTCAAACACAGACCATGAGTACCATGAGTACAGTACCATGAGAAACCTATTTGCAGATGACTCAGTATTTCCACAATTTGGTTTGGAGTAGGCAACAAATAAGGGTGCACATAGTATTGTTGACTACTGATGCATGGGTTCTAATGGCATCTAGGTTAATCCAACGCAAGTGTAACGCCCCTGAAAAAGGGGAGAAATAATCACGAGAGCGATACGGTTGTTTCCTCACGGAGAACTTTAGTGCAATTAATTTTACAAAAGTACCATATGTTACACAACAAACATACAGGAAAAAGGTAGTTTAGTAGGAGGCTCATTCAAGTCACAACAGCCTACTCTGTAATTCACTAAAACATACTCCTTTTGTCAAGCACATCGTAGTTTTAGCTCAGTAAACCCTAACTACATGTATCAACAATGTTTGCAAAGTGCTTGAAACACGTACAAATAACACCCCAAATAATGTTAACAGCGTACATGTTCATGCACAAGTAACTTAAAATGGCAGCTACTCTCAGTACGACGCTACTCCTTGCTGCAACAGAGCGGGGGCTCGGCTCACACACACACGTTCTACACTTTGGAAACTTAACTCTAACTTACTCAAAATGTTACTAAAACACACCTTAAAACCCCCTTGACATGTTAGCAAGTCATTACATCGAGTTTCATATCACTAAAGTACCTGAAAAAGGGAAATATCACGAGAGTGGTATGGTTGTTTCCTCACGGAGAACTTTGAGGAAAAGACCGCGACTTCCCAGGGACTCAGGTGGACGCCAGAGCAATCGATCTCAGGCTCACCAATTAAGAGTATTTAGTAGATCACAGATCAGTACTTTTATCCTTAAACTAGGCCCCACAATACAAAGCCAGCACTACAATACAATTTACACATTACTCGTACAATTGAACCTGTCACACAAGCTCACTCCGGACATCTATGCAGGAGCAGAGTGACTCTTGACACTGCGGGGGACTTATGTGGCGGATGTGGAATCTACGGACGGGGGAAATCATAACCTCTTGGCAGATTAAATAAAAAGATTGAAAAACAAAACACTAGATTCCTACAAAAATACGACAATGACCCACGCAAACACCAGTTTCCAGTAGGTATTCCCAGGAAATCTGCAGACCAACAGCACAGGTATCAAGGTTTGTGTCCAAGCCTAAACCCATATTTCCATTAATGGTAAAGGATGATGAGGATTATCTCCCACCCAATCAGTTGTCTGCAACTTTTTGGTATCGTATCAGCTCGCTTTGAACCTAGTATTAAAAAAGTACCTGTTGGCAGGTACCAGGAACTTTTTTTCGTAAAGGAAAACGACAACAAGTAGAGTCGAGGCGAGCAGATAGAAGTATTACTTTTTGTTTTATTTGTATTTAGAGTCTCATTGACAATAAAATCTAACACAACTGCAATGCTTTTTCCCAGCAGGTGTTAGGTGTTATAACACTAACCCAGCATGCAATAATATGGAGCCTGAAAATAAAGCAGCTAAATGGAATTTAACCATCATTAATGTTGTTATCCACACCATGACAAGTGATCAGTCAGTCAGTTACTTGGTTCCACTTTGATCCAGACTGAAACATCTCTGCACCAAGATGGATAACCATGCAATTTGGTATAGGTTTCCATGGTGCCCCAGAGCACGAATCTTATTTACTCTGAGAAATATCTCAACATCTGTTAGATGGATGGGCACAACATTTTAGAGAAACATGTTATACCATAAATTGTTCCCTATACATTGAGTGGTGAAAAGTAAAACTCCATCACTATTGCATCAGTCACTGTTCAAGGCATTATCATAACCTGGTTCCCATGATTTTGTGGGAAAACATATGCACTACAATGATGTTAACATATGCTATCCTACATAATTACAGCTATCTGACAGTTACCAGATTAGCGGCCATACAGTTGAGTTAAGCCGACCAAAAGGTGGCTGTGAGCACAGTACCGGTCCCTTAGGTAGTATTCCCGGGACACAAACGCCCCGGGTGGAAGTTTTGTGTGTTCCCATTACCTTCTTCCAGGGCTTGAACTCAGCTCTCTTGGGTGAAGCCCTGTGTTGGGCCAGACTGACAAATCAGAGAACGCGTCGAATAGATTTTGAGTTTAAAATGCCAACACAAAGAAAGTCCAAGGCAATAGATATCTGGCCTAAATGAGCAAAATCCAGCAGAATTTCCGTTGAAAGTGGACTACGTGGATATAGACTACTAGTCTGCAAACTCATGCTCAAAAATCACAAGATGGCGTTCCCCGTAGCTGGAATATTTTTCCTTCACTTTTGTGTAGTGACATGAAGTGGAAGAGCAGAAAATACAGTTTTCATGGGTGTATTCATTGAAAAAAAATGTGTTGTATTATCATAATAATACACCAATAAGAAGCCACATTATGTAACTATGTGTACAGGATTGAAAATGATCTAGTCTCTATGGTTAAAGTGTTGATAGTAAACTGGTTATTAGTCAGATGTGACCGATGTTTCAGTAAAACACAGGCCATTGAAAGCACCATAAAAATGACTTAACAAAACAAAATGTCTGTCATTGAAAAGCATTTTTAACTTTTTGAAGGGCAGCAGCGTCTTACGAATTGAAACCTTTGAAATATTGCTATTAATAATCCTGAAAATAAAGAGATAATAAATCAGCTTAGTAAAGAGCTGAAATGATAATCTGAAATGGAAACAGGCAGAAATGTAAAAAAAACAAACAGCAACTCTGCAGTTTACCTAGCAGCCACTGTCTGAAGCAAACACATTTATTTTTCAGCTGCATTATTTAAAAATGCAAATAGATGCAATTACACTCGTCTTGTTTATCAGCAGTTATTACCGGAATTTTGGCGTTGCCGCACTGAAGAGGAGCCATATTTCAAAGTGTTCGCCGTTGGCTGCTCGCTAACGCAGATAACGAGTTTCCCCCCTCGCAGATGTAATTACAAAACTATTTTCTGGAAAACAACTCTAGTCCCACTAACACTCTCACACACACACACAAACATTCATGAATGTACATGTAGAAACACGCACAGACTTATTTCCTTGCAGCAGTTCTAAAAATAGCCCGGTCCTTAAAGATAGACATCAGTTGACGGATTCATAGTGAGGCCGTTATCCCTGTGTGTGTGTTTTCAGTGTCTGAATTAATCATGTTATTAAGGCTCATCACTTTCATGGATTTAAAATCTGTTACAAGAAGACACTTATTACCATAGAAGTTCCCTCTCTGACCTCTCTTACCTAATAGAAAATGAAAAAAGGCAAGAAAATTCAAATATTCCACTGATTGCAACTTAAGTCCCTAAAAATCATTAGAAAATACGAAAGACTAAAATTAAATTTTGTAATGCAAATGTTTTTATTTTCAGTATTCAAACACATTTTTTGAATTAATTATACATTTGAAGACGCGTCATTTTTTTTTGTTGATACACTGGTATCGGTACTCGTATCGGCCGATACCCACAGCACAAGAATCAGAATGGGTATCGGGAGGTAAAAAATGGTATCGGAACATTTCTACCCTCGACCTCTGTGTTGAGGCATAAACCTCCAAGTATACGTCTTCCTGCTCTACCAACTGACAAACACACTCATTTCGACTAAAAAAAATGTTAGAAAATAATATAAAAGCGAAAAGAATGAATCACTCTTATGTATGACCTCCTGGTGATAAACTACAAGTATCCAACTTCATAAGAAGCCCCTGAACACAGCTTTAGCTCTGTTTCACACTAACCCACAGTTCCTTCTGACCAGTGGTGGTTCTACATTGAATTACACCCATGTCCCCCCTCCCCTTTCCCCTCCTCACACACCTTCTGTGCACGTACCTTCTCAGGAAGCAGGGGCTCCGATTCGCCAATTCCCCACACAGTAAATTTGTTAGATAATACAGTAGAAAACTGCTAATAAGATTTTTTTTTTTGTCATGTGTCATGATAAAATTCCGCCCCGTGGCAAAATCCGCTACTGATTCTGAACGACATAATTAAAAAAGCCTTTTTAGAATGAGTTGGATGACGTCATACAGAGAATATGGATTGTTTTTATCCTTCCCTAACCCTCATGTTGTCCTCGGGTCAAATTTCTATATTTGAGCTGTGACAAAAGAAGTTGAAAAAAGTGACAGATGTTGGAAAAAAAAGCTATAAAAACGCAGGGAAAAAATCAACAAAAACATTCTTTGAACATTGAAAACATTGAAAAAAGCGGCAAAAAAAATTGTTAAAATATTTTACAAAAACGACAAACTATTGGAATAAACTTGACAAAAACGTTGAAAAAAAGTGTCGAAAAGAACAACAAAATGTTGAAATTTCAACCCAGAAAAATCCCAAAGTTGCAGTTTGACCGGAAGACAACCACAAGGGTTAAAATACTGTGCGGTGAGACAAGATAAGCAGTAGAAAAGGAGGACATGTGATTGGTTACAGTTGGTGAAAGGACAGTACAACAGGAAATAGGGTCCTGACCAAAACTTGAGGAGGAGGGTCTGGCTGGTCCACAGCATTCTGGGATGGGAGAAATACATGGTCTGGTTTAGTTGACGTTTCTTTAAACCAATCCCAATCATCGTGGGCGGGGCCAAGCTCTGGGAAGAGCTGCTCCAAAATAGCATCGGGAGGGAAGATGTTTTGGTGGAAAAGTATTTTTTAGTTGTCAACAGAAAACTCAGATTGAACATATAGTCTAGCTAGCTGTCTGGATTTACCCTGCAGAGATCTGAGGACCAGGTAACCATAGTCCTCAGATTGGACATATAGTCTAGCTAGCTGTCTGGATTTACCCTGCAGAGATCCGAGGACCAGGTAACCATAGTCCTCAGATTGGACATATAGTCTAGCTAGCTGTCTGGATTTACCCTGCAGAGATCTGAGGACCAGGTAACCATATTCCTCAGATTGGACAGATAGTCTAGCTAGCTGTCTGGATTTACCCTGCAGAGATCTACATGTCGGTTTTTGCGTGTGTAAATACTACATGAAACACTTTCACACCATGATGGTTCATGTAGTGCATTTCAGGCCATTGCGCTGTATTGCTGGATTCACGAGATTCTCTCCCTGATATTGTGATGCTAATAAACTATATTTTCTGCACAGCAGTCTCTAGTTCTCATTTATACTGGGTCGTTGCGTTCAATATCTCTTGGTTATTTTCTGGTCTGACCTCACCATCACACCTGCTTCATTGGGTTTAATGGCCGCACTTAATGACAGTCACGGCTCCGAGGTCTGACCAGCTAGAACTGAAAACTCCCCTTTAAAGGGGAGCTGGGCCCTTTAAGGCTTCCGGCGTGTTATCTTCTATTGTTGCTCTATTTTTAATAGTCCTCTTTATTGTGTCTTCAATTACGGTCACGGTTTTCTTTTCAGATTCTGTAAACCAGTTTGCATTGCCACTGTGGTTTTAAATGCTTGTTAATGTTGTTTCTTGTTTTTATTTCTGTATTTTATTTCAAGTTAGGCCCAAGACATGCAGTATGACAAGCTTCGCTCAGAGCCTTTCCTGTGTATTACGTCTATTCTTAGACTATCCATTCAAAAACTTCAGCAGCGAGAGCTCCTTCTTCCAGGAATTGACAGACATGACACGTCATTTTTGTGTATTTCCTCTGCGTTTATTCATGTTAAATTTGCTTTTAATTTGATACATTGAATTTCTCTCCTATGTGCCTTAAAATTGTTGATGTCGATGTAAAGTGTGAAGTGGAATTCATATGTTCATCATCCGCCATCTGTGCACACGTCAATCTGTCAGACGAACACAAAACACACCCAACAGGCCCATTCGAAGCTAGCATGTGTCTTCTCTCATACACATCTGCACACACACCTGCATACATGTGCATATGCACATGCTAGGATGTCACAGATATACATTATGCACAGATCTGAACACATATGAAAGCACAGATGCCCGGTAAAACATATTTACACATTGACACACACACACACACACACACACACAGAGAAGGCGTTGCAGTGCAGATGTGTGTGTTGAATGCACAGGATGCGACGCCACACATGAGTGGGTGTCACGGCGTTTGGATGACAGATGTAGTACTCTGGTCTAGGCTCAGTTCCAGACACACACACACAAACACACACACACACACACACACACACACATAGCTAAAGCCACTCTTCATTTATCAATAATTGGTTTTTAATTCCATTTGGCAGCCAGCAACGCGAACGGCAGAACAACGACAATAATTAGCCCATCAGAGAGCAAGAAAAAGGAGAAGAAGAGAGGGGAAGCAAAGTTTCAGGGACCGTCTCAAAAGTGACGGAAAGTCACCTAACCATTGATCGAGGAAAAGATTATATTTTTTACAGGAAGATTATTTTTGTTGCTTTCTTTAGACCGTTCATAGTATAAGAAATAAGAGGACAGCAAAATAAAACGGGGGACAGTTACATGATGTACAGCAGTGATTCCCAACCAGGGGTATTTTTACTGATGTAGTTCTGAAGTCTTTACACTGGCTTCCTGTGTCTCAAAGAATTGATTTCAAAGTACTTTTGCTAGTTTATAAATCACCTAATGGTTTAGGACCAAAATACACTTCTGATCTTCTACTACACTATGACTCTCCCCCCCAGACCTCTCAGGTCATCTGGGACAGGTCTACTTTCTGTCCCCAGAGTCAGAACTAAACAGGGGGAAGCAGCGTTCAGTTTCTATGCTCCTTACATCTGGAACAAACTCCCAGAAACCTGCAGATCCGCTGCTACTCTTAGTTTTTTTAAATCAAGGCTGAAGACCTTTCTTTTTGATGTTGCCTTTCTTTAAATGACTGTTCTTTAATGTTTAATTTCTTATGCTGCTCTGTAACTTTTATTCTTGGGTTTTATGTGTCTTAATGTTTTTATTTTAACTGTCTATTAATGTGTTTTATCGTTTTTTAATGCTTAGGACACTTGTGTTTTATGGTTAGGGTCAGGGTTTTATACAGAGAAAGACAGAAAGACAGACTCGAAGGGTAGCACTTTCAAGAAAAAGTGAGAATAGGAAGTGTTGAAAATAGACATGAAAGGCAGCACTAAATTGGCCTAATTGGTGTGAAGAAGAGTCCAAGGAGACAAAAGGTAACGGCTCTAAAAATAAAGTCTTGAAGGGTAGAGACACTGAGGGTGATCACGAAAGGCAGCACTAACATTGACTTATTAGTGTGAAGGTAGTCTCAAGTGGGTTAGGGTTAGGGTTTCATCGGTCTTAATGTTTTTATTTTTAACTGTTTGTTTGGGAGAGTTCTAGCCTGACCAGGCTCCTCTCTTTGCACTGTCTCTCCTAGTTATGCTGTAATGGTTTTAGACAGCTGGGGACTTCCTTCGACACACTGAGTTCCTCTCTCCTCCATCTTTCTATATTTCCATTTATGTGCATCCATGTCCCAGAAATTATTAACCTAGCTCTGGGGAGTCATTCCCCGGAGTCCTTATGTTCTTTTTCCCCCAGCATGTTTCCTTGGATCAGGGAGGCTCCAAAATCATGGTTGCAGCTTTTGCCATGGTCCCGCTACACGTTCCGTTCTGCGGTGCCCTGCTACATCCTGCCACGATCTGCGGTGCCCTGCTACGTCCTGCTATGCCTTGTAATGCCGCACAGTGCCCTGCTATCCCACGAACTACTACAAAGAGCTACTACAACCTACAATTTTTTGTGACTGTTATTGCCACTCTTCATTCTAACCCCCAACCGGTCGTCAGACACCGCCTACCAAGAGCCTGGGTCTGTCCGGGGTTTCTTTCCAAAGGGGAGTTTTTCCTCGCCACTGTCGCACTGTTGCTTGCTCTGGAAACTACTAGAACTGTTGGGTCCTTGTAAATTCTGGAGTGCGGTCTAGACCTCCTCTATCTGTAAAGTGTCTTGAGATAACTCTTGTTATGAATTGATAGTATAAATACAACTGAATTGAATTGAATTATTTTGGGGAAATAAAAAGAACATTCATATAGAAAAATTGATCAATTTAACCCGTGGGCCCCCTTAACCCTCATGTTGTCCTTGGGTCAAAGTGACCCGTTTTCCTAACAGTTGCCGTTACCAGCCAAGGAAATGTAAAAGTTGCTTTGCCCGACCTTCCTCCACCATGCGCTGCGGTGTAGGGTCTGGATAGTCCCACACAACATTCCGGGACAGGAGAAAAACCTGATCTGGTTTATTCGCATTTTCTTAAACCAATTACAATTGCAGCAACGTGACGCAGAACCATTAGGCTCGTCCGACTTGATCCTGACTCGCTCTGGCGTCGTGCACATTTGGGCAACAATAACCTCACGAGATCAAGGCGGACGCAGTTCTGAGAAGCATGCAGCGCAGTTGCTTTTCACCAACTGCTAGACCCAGGCAGACTCAGAGCATGCTGGGAAACGCCGGCCTCTCAGCTGATCTAGCAGCTGATTGGTTCAGAATCGACTCAACAGGATTTCTATATAAATGTATTTGAATTGGAAGGATTTTCATTGCCATTTGTCTGATTTAAAGGCTTATTCTGTATAGAACACATGTTGTGGCCGATAGTGACGCTTAGAAGCCTGAGAGACTAAATCTGTTCAGATCACAAATAGCATGTAGAGCATTTTGACAGCTGTCATAATTAATACAACTAGATAATGTGTATCAGCTGATATATGGGTCCGATAACATTTTATGAAATTGGAATCGCACCACATTTTTTCTGTTACTTCCTGTTCAACACGAAGGCTGCTGAAATCGACAGGAAACTCTCCAACTTGAGAGCGGATTTTTGTCCTCGGCTGCTGCCGCCCGCTCTCGTCCACTTATACCGAGGCGCAGTTCATCTCCAACAAGCCTAGTGGTTCCACAAAATAGTCTCGAGAAGGAACTTGTTTTGGTGGAACATTTTCACCCTGCAAAAGAAAACGCCTCACACAATATTAATTGACGTCAACGGTTCACTCAATACAGTAACTTGAGCTACAGTGGCTAGAACAAGTATGCACACCCAGGCTAAAGGTGATTAAAAAGAGGAATAAAAAAAACTCTTTTGGAAATTTATCTGGATCTCCCCCCAAACATCACATACCCTTTCACCAAACATAGAGAAAGGCATGGAGAACTTTCCATAAAATCATCTCTCAATGCAAATCAGACCAGCTATTAGGCTAACTGATATAACAACTTTGTCAAGGTAAATAGTGTCCTGATCAATGAAATAACTGGCATATAAGATAGGTGGGTGTAGCTTTATTTAAGGAAGAACATTTGTTTATTTATGAAAAATCATTCAAAAAGAAAATTGGTGTCCGTAAAAGTTTTTTTGTAAATTAAGGCATTAAGATCACTTTCCAAAACATGAGTATGTTTCAGTCGTGCAACAGAAAACTCTGATTGGACAGATAGACTAGCTAGCTTTCTGGATTTACCTTGCAGAGATCTGAGGACCAGGTAACCATAGTCCTCAGATTGGACAGATAGACTAGCTAGCTTTCTGGATTTACCTTGCAGAGATCTGAGGACCAGGTAACCATAGTCATCAGATTGGACAGATAGACTAGCTAGCTTTCTGGATTTACCCTGCAGAGATCTGAGGACCAGGTAACCATAGTCATCAGATTGGACAGATAGTCTAGCTAGCTTTCTGGATTTACCCTGCAGAGACCTAAGGACCAGGTAACCATAGTCATCAGATTGGACAGGTAGTCTAGCTAGCTGTCTGGGTTTACCCTGCAGAGATCTGAGGACCAGGTAACCATAGTCCTCAGATTGGACAGGTAGTCTAGCTAGCTGTCTGGGTTTACCCTGCAGATATCTGAGGACCAGGTAACCATAGTCCTCAAGAATCCACCAGAGGTTTGAACGCCAACGCCAGAGACAGAGGAAGGTAACAGATGTTCGATTTAAATGAGTGAAATCCAGCTACATTTCCATCAGCAATGGAACATTCCCGGAAGTGGAACATTGAGGACATAAGAGACAAATAACCCAAATGCTACAAATACTGTATGTTTCAAAATAATGCTTATATATTCCCATAAACTATGTTTGGCAGGACAACTTGAGTTTGGCCTGACTGACTCAGTGATGTGGTTGAGGAGATTTAAAATCTCTTGTTGAAGTTTCAAATATTCCCATCTCAAAATCCTATTTAATAACCTTACATGTTCCCCCTGGACCTGCGTTCAGCACATGGTTCTATTCTTGGATCCCAATCAAATTAGTGAATACTAATAAGAGACATACTACAACTACTTTCATCCAAACAAATCCAAGAACGTCCCCATCTTTCGGTCCCAATGATGAGCTCCTCATGACCCTGCAGTCGTTCATTACAACATCCCATAATCAGCGTAAAAGCTTTAATCCTCCAGAGAGATGATTCCAGATTGTTCCTCTTCTCTGGCCTGAGTTCATTACATCTCATTCATATTAACTCTAGAGATTTAATTCTAATTAATTTCATTAGTAAAAGTAGAGCTGCGGAACGTGGCTCGGACTGGCGTGACCTTTGACCCTTCGATTTGACGAACAGCAGATTGCAGACATGCGGGAAGTAACCTTATTCACACACACACACACACACACACACACACACACACACACACACACAAAGAGCAGACAAAATAAACAACAGTTTTAATTTTAGAAATTGTATAGCATTTTGTGATGTTGAAATCGATCAAACACACACATTTAGGTGTTTTGTCAACCTTTTGGCTGTTGAAACAGGTTGTTGTAGAGAACGTTGGTTAGACAGACATCAAATCTGTGCAAAATATAGAGATATACAGTAGATATAGAATAGAGATTTTTCTTAAAATGTCAACAATATGAAAATTAACAGAGTATGAAAAAGTTTGAAAATTTCATACAGACTGCAGTGCACAGAATCAAGTGTCTTTGTTTTTTGGAGCCATCACATTATCCATGGATTTTCTTTTTTTCAAAATATGTTTATCGCTCGAACCTCATAAATTATTACAGGCTGTATTGGGAAAGTTTGACATTTTTCTTACATTCCCACCCATTCCCACCTCCACCACCCATTAACCACATGTATCTTCCATTCGTCTAACCTACCCACCCATCTCGCTCCATTTTCACCGTGATGCACAGGAATGTACTGACAGGTGAAGAAGTACAGAAACAAGAAGATAAAAAATCATTGCATTAGAAAATGTTACCATTGGCTCAGGATAGGTGGTTCATACAAGTTTTATTATATCTTTATTATTTCTTCAGGGATCCTCTGATGGTATCTTTAGTTAGTAGTTTGATTTCTTTCTAAGTGTGAAAATGACAGTAGATCTTCTAACCAGGAATTTGTGCTAGGCGGCTTTGGGCTCTTCCACTGTAGCAGTATTTGACAAATGGGGACATAGGACGCAGGGGGATTTAAGGACTACAGTATAGCTTAGGGCAGGAGAAAAAAAGTGTGTATGGTCTGCTGGAGATTGAGAGCACCTGATGCAGAGTTCATCTGCATCAGAGAATCACATGATCTAGTGATCAGTACTGTTTCTTGCTTTATGTAGGCATACTTAATAAGCACTATGTATTTTCTTCTCTTTATGTACGCGTTTTGCTTTTGCAGAGTGTTTTCGGCCTGGGCTTTAACCTCTCGTTGAGATACAGGCTGCCCAACTTTCAGTTGTGTGTATGCTGACCTCACACCAAGTGGCTTTTTGTGTGATTCCACTGTCGCAGACAAATATCAAAATAAAATCATGAGAGTTGCTGGAGTTGGGGGTTTCCCATCTTTTGGTGTGTTGTAAATTTTTATTTGTATGAAATAGATTTATTATTAAAGTAAAAACCACAATGGGGCGCCTAGCTGCCGCGGGTTTGACTTTTGTTGCATGTCATTCGCCCTCTATGTTCCCTTTCATGTCTTCATCTGTCCTGAATAAATAAAGGACAAAAATCACCCAAAGAATTATCTTAAAATTTCTCTCACAGATGGCACTAACTCTACCTGTCTAAAAACGCCTTGCCCACCTTCCTTTCCATTTCAAATTCCCAATTAGTGATTTCACTGATTGCAAATGGGAGCCCAGTTTTTCATAAGTGCTGCCTGAGTAAGCACAGCCCGTCCAGTGGCTTAGTTGAGTTGACCAATCACAACAGTGGGCCAGCTGACCAATCAGAGCAGACTGGGGAGGGCCAAGAGCTCAGACAGAGTGTTTCAGGTGGAGGCACTTCATCAAAAGGGCAGGATGACAAATAGTATGTTTTTTGAACATCAAAGAATGAGAACTTTTTCCATGAGACCATACTGGCGATCTGATAAAATAAAATAGGTGTTTGATATTCTTTTTAAAAGTCTTTTAGTCTGTGATCTGTCTCAAGATCTGAGATGATGTCGGACTTTATTTATTGATTATTTAGTTATTTCAGAGTCTTCTAGTGTATGGTAGACATTAGACACTAAGCACTACTTATGGCTGAGGAAAAGTACCTCAACGTCATCTGTATGTTTTTTTGAATCATGTTCTGATTTAGTTCATATTTTGCTAAAAAGATGCTAGAATTCAACATCAATCAAGGCAGTAAAGTAGTGTTCCTTACAATACTTATTGTAAAGTATCAAGCTTTGATTGTAGGGTTAGTGCCTTAATATTCCAACAATTAACATGGCATTTTTAATTTTCTTTTACATTACAATTATTTTAGAAAGCTCTGCAAACCTAATTTCATCATGTTTTGCCATTTGTTAGATCAATACATATTTTTGTTTGGTTTACTTTGATGCAACTTCAGAACCAGAACCAGAACCAGTTTTATCGCCAAGTAAGTACGAGTATTTTTGCCTTGGCAGTTGGTGCATGCATAAAGAAACACACATATTGAGCATCAATATGAAATAAACAAATACATAAACAAATATACACAAAATGGTGGCTTGAAGGTTAGAGAAAAGGGCATGTCACTGCAAGGTTGCTCCAGGTCTGGCTGGTTTGGGCCGGCAGGATGAATCCGGTTGGGGAAACAATTTTACCCTTCCCTAATTACCACCGCTTAATTACCCATGAGCAAGGGCCTTAACCCCCAACGGCTGGTGGAGGTTATAGACAGTTGTAAAAAGAAGGTCCATGTACATAAAGAAATACCTCAATTCCAGTGACATCAGGCTGAGTTTGGACTGCGAAGACATTTCTGTTTGTTGTGTTTTTTTCCCCGACTCAGATTATAATTTTAGTCCTTATGTTGCTTAAACCTCACCTGGCCAGACAGATTTACGCATGGGAGGAGAGAGTGCGTGTGCATATGTGTGTGGCGGGGAGTCCTTTTATAGCCGCAAGGCCAGATGTTCACGGTGAACGCCCTCCTCCCTCCCCGCCTCATTTTTCTCTCTATCACTTCTCTTCCCTTATCTAAATCATCCATCCACTCTTCCTTCTTTCTAGGGTTTTTTGAGCTTCGAAGCTTTGGTGTCTTTCTAAAAGCGAATGGTCTGGGCACTTGAAGGCACCAGTTTTATTTCATGGTTTAGTTGAGTTGAGTTTAGTTGGGGATGGCCAAGAGCTCAGACAGAGTGTTTCATGTGGAGGCACTTCAGCAAAGGGCAGGATGAGAAACAATGTGTTTTTTGAACATCAAAGAATGAGAACTTTTTCCATGAGACCATACTGACGTTCTAACAAAATAAAAAAGGTGTTTGATATTCTTTTTGTACAGTGGGTACGGAAAGTATTCAGACCCCTTTAAATTTTTCACTCTTTGTTTCATTGCAGCCTTTTTCCAAAA
>NC_048422.1:2317961-2330128 GCF_013103735.1 Etheostoma cragini
TTTTCTGTCCAAGATGGGGTGCTGAGTGTACATTACTGAGAAATAAAATGAACTTTTTTGATTTTTGGAAAATGGCTGTAATGAAACAAAGAGTGAAAAATTTAAAGGGGTCTGAATACTTTCCGTACCCACTGTAAGTCCCTCCCTGCCTCATTTTTCTCTCTATCACATCTCTTACCTTATCTAAATCATCCATTCACTCTCCCTTCTTTCTAGGGGTTTTTGAGCTTCGAAGCTTTGGTGTTTTTTTCAAAGCGAATAGTCTGGGCACTTGAAGGCAGCTTTATTTCATGGCAATTGAGAAAATTAAAGGCAGCCAAGTGAGAGATGGAGCGACTGCCTCCTCATTGCAGGACAGTCACCTGTTGTTACCCCAAAATCTGCGCAGTTCAGTGCATGCGATATAAAACTTTATTACAGTAATGTTACTGAACTCGCACGCCCTGACTTGCTCCAGAACGGCTGTGGATCGATACCCACTAGGTCCGGATCTGTTGAGGAACGGCTGACTGACAGCGTCACTTATGATCGTGTTACATAACAAGATGTAGGTTCTATAAACAGAACCACAAAACCTCAGACCTTTTGACTTCAGGCCTGTCTCCACCCATTATGATATTTTCAAGGTGTAGTGCAGGGAAATATTAGCCCCTGTGAGCATGGTGTATTTTATTTTGAAAAGGAATGTTTTATTTTGTTTCTGTGCTCAACTTCCTGCTTGAATTGCAGCGCTCCGGCATGCCTCAAAAAGAGAAGCTTTGCGTATCTGCTCCGGAGGGCTGGGGATCACAGCCGAGACGCAGTCAGTGGAAACACACACATTGAATGGAAACCAAATGACTCCACCGTTGTTCTGGAGCGGATGAGCAGCTGTTCCAAAGTTGGGGGAAATCAGCCAGTTAACGTTACATGATTGTAGGTTGACGTCGGGTTGCTTTTCTCCAAAAGTTCAACTTAAAATGTTTCCAGGCATTCAAAACAAATGCTAAAATCTGCAAGTGATGATAGACGCAGAGTGTGTGAATGAATGCTCAGCCAACCAGTGCCTCTCTGTATCGGCGTTATACACAGCCGTAGGCCTACTACAAGGTTTTTGCGCCATTTTTGAAGTCAAATTGACTGCTTTTGCAGAGAAAATGGTAGCGGTGCGTTGGACGCCCTCACACACACTTTGACTATCATGCAGTGGCTTTGGACCTTTCTTGTTCATATGGAACCATCAACAGCCCGCATCAATGGTGCTAGACAGAATGTGGATATGTAGCTTTTCATCGCAGAGACATTAAAAAGGCCGACTGTTACTGCAGTTGCCAGCCTACGGAGTCCTGGGGAGGGTGGGGTGACCTTGTTTTGAGTATGTACTGTTTATATATATAGTCCTTTGGGGGGGTGTTACATGTATGTTCTCTTACCTTTAACATACTGATTGTGTTTGTTGTTTGTTCACAAAAAGAAAGTAATAATAATGTACTGCTTTTTAAGAGGCCACTACAAATATAGTTTAAGATTATAAAAACTGTTGGGAAAAAAAGTTTTTATAGGAAAGAAAATTTATTTAGTCATTAATAAGATTAATAACTAACTTAATTGCTTAATAATGAACTTATAGTCCTTGTGCATCCTAAAAAACAACAATTACACAAGTTAATTCAAAAAGCAAATCTGATTGGTCAACTAGTCTTGTAGAATGTGCTCAATTCAGCATGACAGCCAATACATCCCTCCGCCATTTCCATGTCAACGTCACAAATCTGAATCAAAAACTGTTTTTGAAACCTACATATTCCCGAAAATGAATGGGAACCACAGTGGATCAAACCAAAACGCTCCAATAAATTCAAATAAAGTGAAATGTTTTAAATGACTCACGCTCTGAAGTTAACTGTTACTGGAAATGTTTGGATCACAGCTGTGGTAGCTGCACATTCTCTGAGAATTCAATCACAGGGCTACTGGTTTATTGCATGCGACACACAAAATGTATCTTTTTATTCAGTTAAGAAATAGTTGTTGATTATAGAACAGATATGAATGTGCCCATGGGCAGCTGAGTGGAAATAGACCCAATATTCGGGATAGGAAGAAGCAAAGTTTTGCGAGGTGACGCTAAACATATTGCTAAGTACCACAATAGTCCCCTGGAAAAATATAGCTGTAACCATTCCAGGGTTCTGTGCGCTATGTGTGCTATTTATTCCGTTTGGAAAAATCCCAAGATTCCTGCTAACTTTTATTTAGTTGGAAACGGCAAAGGTTGTATAATTGCGTCTCATTCTGTATTCATAAGAACAAGTGTATTCAATTAACCCCTGTATTGTTGTCTCGTCAAAATTGAACATCAATTTTGTTGATGCTTTTTATCTTTTTCTTACATTTTTGTTCATTTTTTTTTAACACTTGACGCTTTATTCAATGTTTGTCCCTTTTTTGACATTTTCAACTTTACGTTACACTATTATATATTTAGTTTTACAGTTAGTTTTGGAATTTATGGTCAATAAACCTCTTTTATAGGAAATTATAACTCATGTTTGAGTTCAGAAATTGGGAATTATTTGTAGGAAATGGGGTCAATTGGACCCGAGGACAACATGAGGGTTCAATCACAGATCAGATAAATCCAGCAAACAACAAATAACACACAATTACAATATGAGGGTTAATCCTGACAATGCAACAAAGTATGTTTTGATTGGCTTCATTAACTATCTATTTGTTATACTCCTTGTGTTCCTCTTCTCTTTCATTTTCCTCTCACTTCTCCACTCCTGTCAAACACAAACACACACACACACACACACACACACACACACACACACACACACACACACACACACACACACACAGGCACCTTCCATTAGAGCTGCAAGTTGAACAGCTGCACCTGCAGTCTCACATAGGTGGAGGTTGTGTGCGTGTGTGTGTTTACATCCTCCCTGACCTCTGACATCCAGCTCCCCTCACAGCACCATCCCATTTAGTCTGGATCAGTACATTTGCATGTCCTCCACCTTTGGCTCTCTGTGTGTTGGCATTCTCCAAATCCCTTTGCTACAACAACAAACTGAGCTAGCAAGCTACAAAAGTCTTTTGAAGAAAATTTGGATCATGTTACAAGGCCTTTTTCGGAGAGTGATTGTAAAGATTTAAAAAAAAAATTATGTTTACAGCATTTACTATGTAACTGGGACGGGTTGGGACCAATTGGTGGGATTGCTTTGAACACACAGCTATACACTGGTCTGATGTCAAATGAGGTTTAACTACGTATCAGATCATTTAAATAGCTCAGGTTACTGTATTGCATAAACAATTAACTTTAAATATGTTATGTGGCGTTTTCTTTTGCGGGGTGCTAATGTTCCACCAAAACCAGATCCGTCTCAAGACCTTTTTTTCAGAATCACCGTCTCTGTGTCCGGAGCTGAGCGCAAGATGATTGTGATTGGTTTGAAGAAATGCAAACTACCTAAAGTGTTTGTTTTTTCCTCTTATCCAAGAACTACTTACTCAAACTAAATTTATACATGTTAGATCCATCAAACCAGGCTCTACTAGAGTGTGACACAAGGAGTAGATTGTAGCTCCTGCCCAATCCTACTCCCACAAAACCTTCCTTTTCTGTCCCACTACTATGTCAGACTGAAGAACTAATACAGACCTTCCGAAACCCTGGAAGAATGACTTTCGTCCAATCATGTGTCATTGTTCATATTGAGCATGGATTGACTTTTCTCTTTTTAATCATTGACTACATGATGAACAATCAGTGCCCGCTAGCACTGAGTGAACTGTGTGAGTTGTGAGCTTGAAGGCGGAAATTTATGAAATGTAAACCTGCGGGTTTAAGGATAATCCATTTCCCATACAGTCAGCTTGTGAGAAAACATGCTTTGCTATCTGATCACCCGCACGCATGAACACACACTACACACTGCCAACAGTGGTGAGTTGAAGCAGCTGCTTTGGACTGAGAGAGACAGACATGTAGATGTAATGAGAGAGAGAGAGAGAGAGAGAGAGAGAGAGAGAGAGAGAGAGAGAGAGAGAGAGAGAGAGAGAGAGAGAGAGAGATGTCCCTTCTCCATTGACAAAAGTTTTAATATCTTTCTTCTCTCAATTACTTTATTTAGTGGCGGAAAAAGGTAGATTTACCTTACGTTTGTAGGAAAAACTTTGAATTAGTCGAAGAATTGATTGATATTCAAACAAACCAACCACCAATCTTGGAAACCTTCGGCTATCGGCCGAAAGACGATTTAGCCTCTGGGGCCAACAGACAACATTTTGGGGGTTCTGGTGTAGCCTGTGGATATCAGGATAACAGACATCCAGGCCAAGGCTTCCTCTTAAGTTTGCCGAGTCTAATAAGAAACTTAAGACTGTTGATCAATGAAAGACGACATTGCTATAAACAGATCCCTAAATATAAATGCAGATAAATTGAAAAACAAAAGCTAAAATGTCATTAGACAATAGTTAATGGGTTCTGAGATTTGAGGCAATGCTCTCCACATGGACTGTTTACCTGCATGCAACCAAAGCCACCTTAAACGGGATTAGTCAATACTGCCAGAAACTACCAAAAAAAAATACAAACTCGATAATAAAACCACATCCTGTTGCCAGATTCATATTGTTATACAGATATCTGTTTATAGAGGTTAACCAACCACTAGTCTATATCCACAACATTCCACTTCCAGGATTGCTCAAGTCTTTTCAGTCGATTTTCGTTACCTCCCGCTTTCTTTGTTGGAATTCTAACCTTTGGTGGATTTCTGAGGACTGGTTAACTGCTCCTCAGATCTCTGCAAGGTAAATCCAGACAGCTAGCTAGACTATCTGTCCAATCTGAGGACTATGGTTACCTGATCCTCAGATCTCTGCAGGGTAAATCCAGACAGCTAGCTAGACTATCTGTCCAATCTGAGGACTATGGTTACCTGGTCCTCAGATCTCTGCAAGGTAAATACAGACAGCTAGCTAGACTATCTGTCCAATCTGGGGACTATGGTTACCTGGTCCTCAGATCTCTGCAGGGTAAATACAGACAGCTAGCTAGACTATCTGTCCAATCTGAGTTTTCTGTTGCACAACTAAAACAACCTTTGAATGTACATGTTCAACCAAAACAAGCTCCATACCGAGACTATTTTGCAACGGCATCTTGGCTCAGTCTGACACATAGAGTCAACTTGAAGACAGACAAAAATAGACAGATGTCAGAAGGGTGAGACAGAGCCCTCAGCCATCAGTTCACCAGTTGAACAAACTCCCCACATCCTTAAATATTTACTCGGTCGCCAGGACAGCAGACATTCTACCAGTCCCAGTATTTTGATGTTTGGGTTTCCCCGTCTGGAAAACGTTGCTATGATGAATGAGGGTATCAGATTCTTTCCGCCGTCATCTTAAAGAACTGTTAAATGGTCAAAGGTTAAAGTTTCTGTCTAGTGTCAAAAATGCAGTGGAATTTGATTTGTAGTTAACACTACTTGAAAACTTGTCAAAAGGATTTTCTATAATTTATATTCTTCAAACTATACTGTTAAAATGTCAGGCTATTAGCCCCAGTACAATACATTAAATTTGAGTCACAGTAGGACAAAGTAAGTGTCATCCATTTACCTGGTTATCTTTTAAAACAATTAGAAGGTTGTCAACATCACAGATGGTCTAAAGGTAACAAAAAAATACTTTTCTAACCATCTGAATGAAAAAAACATAGTGCTTCCTGTATGGAAAAAAGTTTTCACTTTATCTCCTTAACCAATGAAAGATGGCAGCCCACATTTCAATCAATGCATTATATCTAATGCAGCTTACAAAAATCTTGCAAAAACTTGAAAGTAACTGGCGTTCCACCAAACTGGAAGAATCTCGTTTGGATTTTGCGTTCTGCCAACGTATTAGTTTAAATGCGCTGTGAATTGGAGGGGCTACAAAGTAATATTCAGTTGGTTGTCATGTACAATTTCACTGCTAGAAATTCTTATGCAAGAAGCCATGTACCTACCTGTCTCTTAGACCCAATCCCAACGAGAATACTTGAGCCTTGGTTAACACTTCATTACTAGATATGATCAATATTTAATTAACAGGTTATGTACCAGTCATTTAAAATAGCTGTGGTAAAACCACTTCTGAAAAATCCACCCTCGATTCTGAGGTCTTAGCAAACTACAGGCCTGTCTCTCCAAGTTCTTTGAGAAGGTAGTCGCTAATCATTTATGTGTATTTCTACATAGCAATAGTTTATTTGAGAACTTTCAGTCATGATTTAGAATAGTTCATAGCACAGAAATGGTACTGGTGAAAATGACTAATGACCTTCTAACTGTTAACTAAAGCCTCTATGTACACAAGTTGGCCATGGCGTTCCACAAGGCTCAGTGCTTAGCCCAGTTCTTTTCACCTAATATATGTTTCCTCTAGGCAATATTATTAGGAACCACTTAATTAGCATTCACTGTTATGCGGATGACACCCAATTATCCCTTTCAATCAAGCCAGACGAAATCAGTTAGTTAGCTAAACTTCAAGCATGCATTCATGATATAAAATCCTGGATGACCTACATTTTTCTGATGTTAAACTTAAACAAAACTTAAGTTATTGTGCTGGGCCCTAAACGCCGCTGAACCTCATTATCCAAAGATATAGTTACTCTGGATGGTATTGTCAGCAACCCCAACACTTCCGTTCTGTTCAAATTTGATCAAAACGTTATATTTTGTATATCTTTTTCAAATCACCTTGTAGCAGACCTTGTGTTTTGTCTTTAAAAATGTAGGGACTGTGTACCACTGTTTATAAACACCATCTTCTGGATATCTCTTCAAATCACACACATGAATAAAGAAGCTGTGGACAATCAGGTTTTTAAATCAGGCTCTGACTCAAAAGTGCTGCTGTGGTTTGGTCCTTGGACAAAAGGCATGTTCATGTAGTGTTGGGCCTCATCTTATGTGCCCCATCACAGCTCTACTCAGAAAGGCCCTGGGCACAGGTGGGGTTCCGCACAACAAAAGATTAACCAAAGAATATCAACGCAATATTACATTCTTTGTTAAAATAAAACAATATCATTACTGTTAAATACCCACTGAGACTCTATGGAACAAGTCACTAAATTGCTGTGAATGCACATGCATAATGTAGTATGTAGTATTTCCTTCTTGACCACAGCTAATGCCATGGCTATCCACTTCGACATTACTACTTTGTGTAGCAATTTTTTGTTGTACCCGTTGGCTGATTCAATGAATGAGTGAATCCAATGCATGCTCATCTCAGAGTAAGAAGAAAAATAATATACCAACATTAAGACTGTGTGTTGAACAGCCTGGGTTGTACAATCTGATAGCAGTAAAACTCTAAAAGTAGTATGGAAAGTCACACACAAAAATCACAGGTATCACAAGTTTAGGCCAGAGCAGGTCACACAGACAGTCACAGCACCTCTCTAGGCTGGCTTCTACTGAAGCCTCTCTCCTGCACACAGCCATGCTGCCCTCTCTTAAGCTGCCGAGCACTGATCAGCTGATCAGCCTCAGCTGCTGGCCTGTCATCAGCAGCACACACCTGCAGAGAATCACACACAAAGCACAACACGGCACATGACACTCATGTTTCTGTGAGGTGCTTGGATAATTCCTAGATATCCTCTGGAGTTCATAACAAATACATTACATTTAATATATGTTATTCAAGAAAATGCATATCTAGTACTACAAAATTACTGACAGCTTGGTCAGTGGCCCCACGTGTCAAACCAATGGTTTATTGTCTAATGTATTGTAGTGGGTAGAATTTGCCTTTGGGATTGGGGGGGCGACAAATCATACTGCATTGTCTGGGTGCCCCTTCTGGGAAGTTTTCAGCATCAAACAACTTCATTCACTGCTTTCCTGTGTTCTGATACACTGTTATGCACAAATCTATGGTGGAAATACCATTTTTGTGAAGAACAACACAATTAAAAATCTATCAACACTATAATGGACAGTATGTTGTTGTGGGTCATTCGGCATTTTTACATGGGTATATGGAAATCCTGGAGCTTTCTTAGCGTGAACACTGCGTTTACTTGTGTTTCACGTACTACCCCACTATGTCAAACCATGACGCATCACGTACCCCTCGACTTTACCTAAACCTAACCAAACCGAGTTTTTTTCGCATAAATCTAACCAAATAGTTTTGTTTCAATCCAAAACGTTAACTATGTGTCAAACTACTCTGCATGTTGAAAAAGTATGCGAAAGGGATATCCCAAAGGGATCCTGACCAAGCATCCGTATGTGATGAGTTAGGCGTGAGAACGTGTTGGAAGTTCCTAGTGTATCATTTCCGTGAATTGCCATTTCCATTGTTTCCAAGCTATAGTAAAGGCTTATCTTTCTTTCAGGCACAGTGTAAAAAGAGTATCTATGTTATCAAAAATCCAGACAGGATTTCTGCTATCGCACCAGCTTGTTTGCATTGTTGCCGATTTAGCAACTTTCTCACTGGATTTGCCTTTAAAAGAGCCTTTTAGCAACTCTTTGGTTTTTTCTCAAAGGAGAGCCAGCAGCTGAGCAAACAGGGCTCTCAGCTTGGTGGTCTGAGTCCAACTTTGTACATTTTCACGTCATTTTCTCTCATTTTGCCATTGTGAATACGTTTCGTACTCGGATTACAGCTTTCCCTGACATTATGAATTTGGGTTAAAACATTCATGAAGGCAAATTTTCCAGGAATTCCTCATTTACTCTGATCTCAAAACACAGATTAGAGTGCAGAAGGCACCAAGCGAGAATATGGAGAAGTGGTAAAAAAAAATGGAAAGATAGCATAAAATGTAAAATCAAAAATGATCAATATTGGGGAAACTAGTAATAAAATACGACATTTTTTAACGGTAATACCTAGAGTGGGGTTCTTGAATGTTTTGTAAGCCAGGTGCCCCTTAACTGAGAGTGAGACAGAGCAGTGAGACCCCCTATTGTATAAAATCCTTGCATATTAAACTAGGCCTGCAATAACGTGTGGGTTGCCTAAAGTCTTTACACCTTTTTAGTGCATGTAATACTAAAGTATTGGATGGCATGATTTTATCAATTATGTTATGTTAAACATACATGTGGCATGGTGAATCCTCAGGATTACCTGGATCTGTGGATGGTCTTAGTGACTACCTTGCCAATAGGCCGGTCAGTGTTTTTACTCATAAATGCGCTGATTTATATTTGCTATTAATATGTTGGATTCATGAAAAAGGTATTTTAAGTTTTAAAGACACTTTCAAACAACTTGGAGGCCCCCCTGCAGTAACTCTGAGGACCCCTTAGGGGACCCGGACCCCCTTTTGAAGCTCTCTGATCCCTGCATTTTTTTTCATGCCAAATTTTTTTTAAAGTAAACTTGAAATCAAGAAAGGCTTTAATATATTTTGTTTTTGATTGATGAGTATCACCAGTTTGTCTATTGTTACCTGAATATCCATCTTGCACTTTCTGGTTAAACCGCTCCAACCTATCATGGTCATATCTCTTCTGTTCTCTAGTGTGGATACCAGTGTGGTTCAAATAAATCTTAATAAACGATGTTCAGGTTGGCCTACTTGACATTGTGTCTTTTTGGTGGTAATATATGTGGGTGAAAGCCATTTAAAAAGCTGAAGCGGTCGGGTTGTGTCTGTCGGCTGCAGCTGTCATCCTGCATGGAGCTGCACGCTGCAGCAGAGCGACGGCAGCTGTTGATTGGCAGCTCTAATGACACGCATTCAAACCACAACCGAGAAGAGGAAGAGGCTGTTATTTGGACAGATGCCAACAACTCTCACTCCTCTTTTACCTCCTTCTGTTCCCCCTCTCCTTTGTGTCTCCTTTTTCTTCTCTTTCACCTTTACACAACTCTGTCCACATGTAATCCCCTCACCTTTCCTTCTTCTTTCCTTTATTATTGTCTCCAGACTGTTGCACTTTCTTACTTTTCTTTCTCCTTGTGTTATTGTCTAACTTCCCTCCAGATCCTTCCATATGAAAATATGGAACCCCTAATCTCTCCCATCCTTTTCCATTTTTGTTTTTTTCCTTTACTTTGTTTTCCATCTCTTTCCCACTTTTCATTTCTAATTTTAATCGTTTCCCTATTGTTTCCTTTTCTTATTTTTTTCCTTTCCTTCCTATGTTTCACATCCATTTCTCTCCAGCCCCTCCCTCTCTACACTCTCCATTTGTGCCAGGACGAAAGGTATGTGTGTGTGTTTGTGTGTTGCTGACAGCTGCAGATCATTAGTGTAGCAGGTAGAGATACACACACACACACACACCAACCACTTTACGCAAACACACACACAGAAACACGCACACACTGCTGACAAACACACTGCGCTGCTGCACCTGGCCTATTGCACACAGTGTGTGTAAGAATGAGCATGCAGAGCTGAGGATGACAGAAATAAATCAACATAAAAAATAAAAAAAAGATTTCAAATGTGCTTATTTTTAGTTGAGAAACACAGGCGCGCACACACACACAAACACACACACGCACACAAATGCATGTTCAGATACAGGCTATAACCTCTGTGTAGTTAAGAGACCCCAAACAGAGTGAGATTAATGTTGCTACCCGCCACCAGAGACTGCTGCACATACCCCGCCATCACAAAAACACACTCACAAACACACTCTATCTGCTGACGTCTATGTTTTCCATTGTGGAATTTATGCTAAATATGCATATCTTAATTGCATTATCTGAAATAATTAGCCAGTGTAATTTTTTCTTTCCCTTCCGCACGTCCGTGAGCTGAGCAAACAGCGCCGCGCTGCAGGGGGCGGGTGCCCCGCTCATCGCTGCCACTTGGACCGAATTAATCCAGTCCCCGTTTGCTAAGTACTATCAGTTCTGCTGTGCACGTACACGAACTAAGAGCCAGGGGCAGATAAAAGGGAACTGTCTTTCATTTGCTTCCATCCTACCTCCAATGTCAAAAATGTGATCTTGAGGAAAGGAGAGAGGATGGACGATAGGAAGGGAAGTAGGTGCATCCATAACAATAATATGATAGCCTAAAAACTTCCTATGTGGCGGGGGAAAGGAAATATTAAAGGTATGCATTGTACTGCAGACTGGAATAGGGTTAAGGAGTGATGGATGGAAGGTGATACAAAAGTAGAAGATGGAGTGAGGAAGTGTAGAGAGCATTGGTGGAAGAAGTATTTAGATCCTTTACTAAGTAGTTGTATCAGACTTAAAAAGAAAAACTGTTAGATATTAGAGTCCTGCATTGAAAATGTTTCTTATAGTAAGTAAAAGTGTGTATGATCAGGTAAATGTTCTTAAAGTATTTAAAGTTAAAGTACTCATGCATTTTAGAGACTGGATAATGTGTTTAATGGTCTAATCTTTTCAGCTGGGCTTGTAGGCCGTTATACTGCTGGGTAGTTTAATTTATAATAAAACATTGTACATTATAAACTGTATTACTTTAGCATGCAATAACCTTAATTTGTAAAGTAATTCATCGGATTAATGAGTGGTAGTAACAATATTTCTCTCTGATGTGTAGTGGAGTAGAAGCCAAAATTGATATGAAAAGAAAATACTCAAGTACAGTACAACATTTGTACTTAAGTACATTACTTGAGTGAATGTATTTTTGTTACATTCTACCACTGGTAGGGAGTAACATAGTACTAATACTGAGGTAAAACATGCAGTGAGTAAAGAGAAAGATTAAGCATATATACATAGTTAGGCAAAGAAACAATTTTTAAGATATTAATTTTAAAGTTTTCCTAAAGGAGGGACGAAAAGACACGAGCATGGGCACACATTTTCATTTTTGATATTTCAGCGAGGATAAAAAATGACGGATGTACTTGTACTTGTGTTGTCTTCCCGTCGACCATGATCTTGTTGTCCATCCAGGTAAAAAATTAATTTACATTTTTGATGCTTTTTCCAGCATATTTTCCTCTTTTTAAAAAAATGTTTCGACACTCCTTAAAACTTAAAACTTTTTTTTTTTAATTCATGGTCTGTACACCTAATTTATATGACATTACACCCAATTTTTGAGTTTAAAAAAGGCGACTGTTGGGTTTTTCTTGTTTTACCCTGTGAATGCTGGATGACGAGTATTAGCCGCTTCAGGGCTCCTATCAGAGAGC
>NC_048422.1:2330228-2331614 GCF_013103735.1 Etheostoma cragini
TGTAAAGGAGATCCTCCGGATTGGCTACAGATAGGAAGAGGCACTGAGACACTGACGTCGGTTTTGGGTCACACCTTTCAGCACCTTGTAGTGCCCACCCAAGAGCGGTACGGATGGCTATGGGGCCGCCTTTTGCACCTTGGCGTACCGGCTCAATGGCAGTGATGAGGTGAACATGATCTGACCCTATTAGCACTAGAGGTTGTGCATTATGGAAAGGGCGAAGCGGAATCTTCCGCAGATGAGCGTGCCGTCTCTGGAGCGTCTGGATTGGGTAATTCTGCTCCACCAAGTCCAGGCCTGAAGCGGTGAAGGCTCCCTGAACCTTATAGCGCTTCTCTGGATCATATTTGGGGGAAATCTCAAAGGTAACCCTAGATCCACTGAGGTGAGTAATGTCAGGACGTACGGTACGGAGGGCAAGGCTCTCCTGCACACCAGATAACTGGAGCTGATTGACAGCAGCAGGTAGGATGATGGTCCGCTGAGCACCGTCATCCAAGACTGCAAAGGTTTCTATTGACTTGGAGTTGTTATGTAGTAGGACTGGCACTACTTTCAGAAGCACGTTGCCTGACGGGATGGAGGGTGTCAGATAGATCCGACTCTCAGAGGTGCTAGATGGAGGGTTAATTGAACCATTTTGGGCTACACCATGGAGGACTTGAAGATGAATGCCACCACAATCGCTGCAGGGTTTCTTGAGGTTACAAGTCTCCGGTAGATGAGAACGAGCGCATCTCCAGCAGCGTTTCCCTTCAGTTATCCATCCGATCAGTTCCTTTGTAGGTTGCTCTTTAATGCTGTCGCAGCGAGTGATATAGTGCTCATTGCTGTTACAGAAGAGACAGTGCACCTTGAATGGCTTCTTGGGTTTTGATAGCATAGGGGGGCCAAATACCTTGGGCTTTGCTGGTTCTGCACCATGGTAGATGGTCGCACTGTGGCTCCTAGTCTTGGCTGTAACCTTCTCCTTATAATTACTTGGAGGTTTCTCTTGTTGGTAGCGTTGTAGTAACCGACTGGACAAACGCTGTTGTTGGGCCTTGGATTGGAGCCATCTGGCAAAGTCCTGTAGATTGTAGGGGTTCAGGCTTGTAGAGTTGAGCTTCCCCTGTAGCTGTAGGGACTCAATAAATCCATCACGGAGATATTTTGGTAGCTTGCTGAGTAGACGGTCTACGTGTGAGCAGCAGTTAAGCTCGATACCTTGGGGTCCCTCCAGAGAGAGCAGCATGCTGACTAGTAGGTGAACCTGTAGGGAAAAACTCTGGAAGCTATGGGCATCGTTAGCTTTCACGTCAGGGGAAGTGAGAATTGCCGCAATTTCACTCTGAGCCAGCTGGTGTGGTTGGCCATATTGCAGCTGTAGAGCCTGCATAGCAG
>NC_048422.1:2331714-2353934 GCF_013103735.1 Etheostoma cragini
AACGTACGTAATGAACGTAGCCGTAACTAACGTAACTTTAACTACACAGTCTCTGTAACATGAGGAATTCACAACAGCGACATTATGAATTATTTTGACTAGTAGTTGAGATTAAAGGATGAGTGAATTACGGACTGGTTTGCGTCAAAGTTTAGTCACAATACTGTTTTAAAACCATTTAAAAAATGTAATAAAACACCCAAAAATTCAATGAAAGTAATCATTAATTTTACGTGCAAAATCGTTCATATGGGGTTCCGTAAAACATCCATCCATGCATCCAAGTTATTTTTGGGTATTTTGGTTCAAAGAAACCCGTCTGGTAGAAACATTTTGAAAATTTGACCCGAAGACAACACAAGGGTTACTAAATGCATCATTTGCACATTAGAAATACCAGAGAAATAAACAAATCTACGTACTGTATGTTAAGTATTACAGTACATATTCTAATTTAAACCCCAAAACTATCACAACCACTAAGAAAACAGAGAGGAAGTGAAAATAAACCTTTGTTGCATTTGTTCCTTTGGTGGATTTAGCTGTTTGCTGCCTCCGAGGTACCAGGAAATGGCCTAAATATTTCACACTCACTTACACCAATTAATCACAGCTAATGAATATTTCTTTACTTCCCTTAAGTACGGAACACATTATCTCCTCCCTGACGATGAAAAGGTTACCCTGATCCTAGAAGCCTCCAGACATACTCCAGGGTTTCTCAAGTGGTTAAAGATAACTGCTGAGGCCTTCAGGGACACACTGGAGACTGAAACTCGGATCGCTGACTGAAAAAAAGTAGTCACACATACGATGACAGATCATAAAGGTTTGTTTTATTTCATATTGTGGACAAACTTGTTTTAATTGTAGGCCATGTACAGAAAAATATAAGGATTCATGGGATAAACAATAGTAAATGTGTGGTTTCCAACCACTTGCACTCAAGAAAATCAGTGTTTCTAGAAAAGAAATTCTATGACTATTGCCTATCAAAATAACCAAGCAACACTACTAGACAGTTTAAAGTTTGACATTACAGTGATTTATTGCTTTTCCCGACATATTACAATACGTTTTTCTGTATCTGTAAATTTCATTTAAATGAATGTAAGTGCTATCTTCAAAATTGTATGTGTAAATCTGTTACAAGTTAGTTAGTTACAAAGGCTATTGCACATTTACATAGGCTCATTATTAAAAAGGACTAGCAACGCAGATTTCCATCATCGTAGTAACGGCTTTAATAAATGACAATACTTATAGCTGTTCAAAGTATTCCTCTCCCCGCCTTCCTTCGTTTACCAGCGTACACGTCACGTTGTCATATAAGAAAGCCTACCTTGGACAGAAAAAACACAACATTAGCTGAAGCGTTGCATTGAGCTAGCCAGCGAGCTCTTGGCTGCTCTAATTCAAAGTTAGTGAGACACAGTGAATGGCTTCTTTGGGAATATTTATGTTGAAGTTGTTTCCTCATTCATCTTGTTTCCTTTTTGCTAAGCCGCTGCTTTTGACACAGCTGTTAGTTAACGTTAAATATGTTGCAATGTAGCTAAGCTAACTAATTAGCATTGTTGTCCCTATGGCTGTTACAGCGTAGCGATCATAGACGGTTTATAAAGATGTAGCGATAGACGCTTGCCAGATCTGCTGTCTTGCTTGAATTGGAGGACAGAAGTTGATCCACTTCTCCCCCGTTTTTGCAACAGCTGATAAATTATCTGGACTTATTTCAGCGGATGGATTGTTAGCTATTCTCCAGATTGAACAGAACTGATGTGTTACACTTAGCAATGATCTGTTATCAAGAAAATATCAGACCACATTCTACATTCCCAACACTGCCCAACACTGGTTGTAACAGTCATGTCTGGAGGAGATAATAAATGAATGACCTTTATTATAATGTATACAAATCAAATGGCTCCAATGGCTATGTGTTTCATATGTGATGTCCATTATATGGACCTTATGGGAAAAAAACATCCATCTACTTCCTCTGAAGTGACAATTCTGAAAACATCAAGTGATCGTCCGGAGTTAAGTAAAGCCCGCAGTGAGCTGATAACTCACGTTTTTTGCCTTTAGATAGCATGATTTAAACGGACCTTCAGTCAGAACCATACAAATTGATGATGGTCAGATCCACAGTTCTACTCTGAATTATTATTGGCTTTTCGGCTGCCTTGACAACCAACCCTCCCCCAAACCAAAAGGCCCGGGAACAATGTTCCTGTTTTAGAGATGCAGACCAACGCTCCTGCATCCAAGTTAATGGCTGTTTTACATGGTCAACAGCACCCTTGTTTAAGGTGTTTCACCCTCACCAGGCCACCTACTGCTCAGGCTGCATCCTGAGTGGTCCACCTTACCAACACTCTGCCTGGCACTCAAACAAGCTTTGTTTACAGACAGGATTTGGCAGTCAGCCATTTTGTTTTTTGCAAATTTACATAAACACCAAAGTGTGCCTGTGTGTGTGTGTGCAGGGGTCCCAGCTAGTACTCTCCCTCATTGGTAGAGATGAAAATCCGAGACAGTTTGAGATTAATTTGAGATTCATTAAAGCACGAGGGCTGCCTGGATGCAGCTTTCCTGCAAAAGCCAATGAACTTGACACAAATGCTCACGAGCTGCAAGTTCATCTCTCCGTACCTTAATTTAGTTGATTACTAAATTATGCAATGACCCAGCCAAAGACATCGAGGGGGAGGGGTATTTAGCGGCCAGTGATTTTGCCCTGTTTTTAGAAATCATTCCTGATCGCCGTCACCCCGGGCTAAACATGTGTGCCAGGCAGCACAGCAGAAAATAAATGAAGAAGTTTCTCTCTTGCTCCTCCCCTCCAATATAACCCTCATACAGTACAGGCCAAAGATTTGGTTACACCATCTCATTCAATGCGTTTCCTTTATCATCATGACTATTTGCATTGTAGATTCTCACTGAAGGCATCAAAACTATGAATGAACACATATAGAATGATGTACTGTGATATAACTCTTAAATAGTTCTCATATTTTACAGAACCTTCTCCTCCACATTCCTCAAAGAAGCCCCCTTTGCTTTTTTGATAGCGCTGCAAACCCTTGGTGTTCTCTCAATGAGCGTCATGAGGTAGTCACCTGAAACGGTTTTCACGTCACAGGCGTGCCTTGTCAGGGTTAATTAGTGGAATTTCTTGCCTTCTTAATGGAGTTGGGACCATCAGTGTTGTGCAGAAGTCAGGTTGATACACAGCCGACAGCCCTGATGGACAACGATTATAATTCATGTTATGGCAAGAACCAATAAGCTAAATAAAGAGAATGAGTGACCATTGTAACTTTAAGAAATAAAGGTCAGTTGGTCCGGAAAATTACAAAAACTTTGAATGTGTCCCCAAGTGCAATCACAAAAACCATCAAGCGCTACAACAAAACTGGCTCACATGAGGACCGCCCTAGGAAAGGAAGACCGAGAGTCACTTCTTCTGCTGAGGATAAGTTCATCAGAGTCACCAGCCTTAGAAATCGCAAGTTAACAGCAGCTCAGATTAAAAAACATGAATACCACACAGAATTCTAGCAGCAGACACATCTCTAGAACAATTTTTAAGTGCAAATCAGCCCTTCAAGGTAAAATAGCAGCTGGGAAACCACTGCAAAGGAGAAGCAACAAGCAGAAGAGATTTGTTTTGGCCAAGAAACACAAGGAATGGACATTAGACCAGTGTAAATCTGGGCTTTGGTCTGATGAGTTCAAATTTGAGATCTTTGGTTCCAACCACCTTATCTTTGTGTGACGCAGAAAAGGTGACCAGATGGATTCCACATGCCTGGTTCCAATCAAGAAACATGGAGGTGGATGTGATAGTGTGGGGGTGCTTTGCTGGTGACACTATTAGGGATTTGTTCCAAATTGAAGGCATACATACGAGCATGGCTACCACAGCATCCTACAGCGACATGCCATCCCATCCGGTTTGTGTTTAGTTGGACCCTCATTTCTTTTTCAACAGGGCAATGACCCCGAACACACCTCCAGGCTGTTTATAGCTAATCAAGATGGTTTGGGGTGAGCTGGACCGCAGTGTAAAGGCAAAAGGGGCAACAAGTGCTGAGCATCTCTGGGAACTCCTTCAAGACTGTTGGGAAACCATTTCAGGTGACTACCTCTTGAAGCTCATCAAGAGAATGCCAAGAGTTTGCAAAGCAGTAATAATAATAATAATAATAATAATAATATATTTTATTTATAACGCACTTTTCATTCCAAAGAATCTCAAAGTGCTACACAGGAGAATAATAACAATAAAAACAATCAGCACAAAAATGCCTTTCTGAATAAAAAAGTCTTCAGTTCAGCTTTGAAAGTGTCCAGGTTCTGTACTGCTCTCAGGTCACTCGGGAGCTGGTTCCAGAGCCGTGGTGCAGCTGAACATAAAGCTCTGTCACCCATAGTACAAAGCCTTGTGGTGGGGACCTTAAGAAGCAATTGTCCTGTTGATCTGAGGGTGCGGGGGGAGGGTTTCAAGGTGATGAGTTCTTGTAGATATGGTGGTGCATGTCCAGTGATACATTTTTGTGTAAGCATGAGGATTTTGTAGTCGATCCGGAATGAAACAGGGAGCCAGTGCAATGGGTATAGAATGGGAGTTATGTGGTCATATTTTCGAACTCTCATTAGGACTCTGGCAGCGCTATTTTCAATGTATTGAAGCTTCTGGGTATTTCTGCCAGACATCCCAGCGAAGAGTCCGTTACAGTAGTTCAACCTTGTGGAAATAAAGGCATGAACAAGTTTCTCTGAATCTGGAAGAGTCAGAAGAGGGCGGAGTTTGGAGATGTTTCGAAGATGGTGGAAGGAGGTTTTACAAATGTGTTGGAGTGCGACATGCGCAGCTGAAGACCAGATAGAGGGGATCGTCGATGTACCATTGAAGTGGTAAACAAAGTTTCTTCGAATACTTCTGTGACAATACCGGGGTCGGCGCAGAAGTCCAAGTTGTCCAAGTTGTCTTATGGCTGTAATGCAAAGTGGAGTAGTGTTCCTGTTGAGACTCAGCAGTTGAGAAGTAGAATATTTCAACATCATGCCGGATCGCTGATAACATAAGCCCGGTGGTAATCGCGATCAAGTTGGGCCAGGGCAACAGCAGCAACAGCAGCAGTCTTCCAGCAACAAAGGACATCGGTATGCAAATATTAAAACAAATAATTAAAAAGTAAAGATAAATTAAACCAGGTTAAAACAGACTAAAACAAACAGAGAAGCGGCAGCCAGCATGCGCACAGCGTACTCTCCTTGTAGTGGTTCTCTCCTAACCAGTAATCAGAGCAAAGGGTGGCTACTTTGAAGAAACTAGAATATAAGACATGTTTTCAGTTATTTCACACTTTTTTTGCTAAGTACATAACTCCATATGTGTTCACTCATAGTTTTGATGCCTTCAGTGAGAATCTACATTGTAAAGTGTCATGAAAATAAAGGAAACCAGGCATTGAATGAGAAGGTGTAACCAAACTTTTGGCCTGTCCTGTACATCAGGGGGACAGAGATACATCCCAACAACTTTAATGAATAGTATTATAATGTTACCACGTTAAGCAGCTTGTATACAGACATATAAAGTGAATCTATTTGTCTGCATTAAATGTGTAACATTACACCAGGGTCCAAACTCCTTTTACCTGGTTGAAAATGAACTATTTATGCATAGTTGGTCCATGTGTTGCTCTTAGACTCTTGCTTCAGTTGTTATTTAACTGTCTTTCCATTATTTATTCAGTCCTAACCAGTACATATATACCTGTAACATGCATATTAACTCATAAAAACATATACTGTGCCTATATTAAAGTCACCATGTTCTGAAAAAGTGGTGCTTTCATGTACATACAAAAAAGTGGTGCTTTCACTTGCATACAAACTTGGAAAAAAAAACTATCTGTGCTGTTTAGAGGGAGATTCAGGTTTCTAATGTCCTCTGCCTTCAGTCTCCAGGTGAGCTGTTCTACATCTGGCTTTCTATGTCACTAGTGAGGTGGCGTACCGTAGTACGCTAGTGCTAGCATGCTAGCTCGTTCTCAATGGCAAAACACTGCTACAACAGCCATTAGTTGACCATAATCCATCCAAAAAAACTACATCCTGTCCCTGTTCTGCAGGTATTCCACAAGTGGCCCTGCTCTAGAAGAAGTCTCCCAGCTAATCTTGCCTTGGACTGAACAAAGTTGGAGAAAGAGTTATCTAGCTGATGGGAGCTTACCTAGCTACTGAGCATGTGAGACTCCCAGCAAAGATAATATAGTGTTGAGATGTCTTACTCTGTAGCTAAAACAGAGACCTAAACACACCATGTGAAATCAGGATCTGCAGCAATGTGCAGTACAAAAAAAATACGGTGTTTTTAAAAAAAATGTAACCATGTAAACCTATTCTAGTATAACCTCAAAATGCAATTATGAACCTCATAATGAGCCGAATATGGGCGCTTTATTGCCTAAAAGGACATAAGTTTGGTCTCCTATTCAAGGAAAACAAACCAAAGAAACAGACAACAACAAACCACATATGACAGACAAATCTAACACATTCCAAGAGATAATTTGAGTGACTCAGAAGTTTTCCACACAAATAAGGCAAAAACATGGGGGTAGATTAATAAAATAAAACACAATTTATAAAACGGCTATTCAAAACAAGACCAACTAGGTGGGTACTCGGCGAGTGCAGACCTCCTCCAAGGCAATGCCATTTCTCTCAGTTCTACTGCACCATAGACTTGGAACTTAGCAACTCTGCCTAATATGCGGTATATAATTTATACCATTTATTACTTAATTTTTATAATTAAAAAAAAAATTATTAACATGGTCCCTGGTAGTCGGCTGGATTCAAGTGAACCAAAGACGCTACAGCCACACCTATTTTTTAAGATCTTAGTTAAAGTATAGCTTGATACACATGTTGACATTTATTTTCTGTGTATTAGTTTTTTTTGGAGGTGAGATGTTTTTTTATAGGCCTCCTGGGATGTTGTGTTTTGATTCCACCATCATAATTCATCCACTCCTCTCTGTTTATTCACAAGTATGTGTGAATGCATGCGTGTTTTTTTGTAGGATCTGAGGTGATTTATCTTTCTCTTTTTTGTATTTCACAGGTATATCAAAAGAGATCTCTGATGAATAATTGAAGATTATATTATGGGGTGTTTTCCCTTCCTTGCCGTGCTTCCTTCTTTCCTATAAGACTAAAAATCACTTCCTGACTTTCTTCCTCTTTTTCCGCTCTGTTGAAAACTCCCATCTCTCCAGGCTGTAATTAAGCAGCTCTGGCTCATTGTGCACATGGATTCCTCTGCAACGCTTAATTGGCCAAACATTGTTTAGCCCACTTAGCCTTTTTCCTTCTCTACTTTAATTCTTTTTATTATTAGTATCACTATTACCACCCCTTCTCCACACGTCTCGTTGTTCATATGATTATTTCGAGTCTTCAGTCTTTCTCTATCTGCGTCCATTTTGATTTCTTTGTGTCCCTGGGTCTTCATGTTGAATCCGCTCTATTTTGCCTTCTCTCCCAGTTTCGCTCTGTCCTCCTCTCATCTGGCTGTGATCCAGATCCAGCAGGGTTTTAGCCTGTGGTCCTAATTGTCAGGACGAGGCTAGATCCTGTGTGAGACGGCCATATGGTGCCTGGCTCCAGGGCTGAACTCCCTGGGCATATTAAGGGGAACAGTTTGTGAAATGGCCACACTGCATGAGAAAGTTACACTATCTACATTGTATCTGTATGAAAGGAGGAAAAATAAAGACAAAACTAGTCTGTGCTTAGATCTTTACCACTACAAGCAATATGGAGTTTGTCCTGAGGGTCCTAAATATAAAGGGCTTGTTCTTTGTGTGGTGGCCTTTTGAGGACCTCTGAGACTCAGGCTCACCTCTACACTGTCAGACTTGGCTCAGCTTCCATTAGCTTATGCTGGACGTTGTCAGACTCAGCTAAAAGCATGTACCAATATTAGTTTTTTGTGATCAAATTTGTATCATTATTGGAGGGCAAAGCAAATATTGTGTCAACAGCAGTCGAGTCATACATACATATTACAAAGTATTTAACATAAGCCATTTTCTCATATGGGCTCTGAACAATGTCTGTTGTTTCGCTGTTGGTCCTTGCAGACAGAAGTTCCATCTGACTCGCCATAGAGCTAAACAGCCCCTCTGATTCATAGTTTAATCATTTAATAACCATAAAAGATAAGATGTTAGCTAAAAGCTAACAAGTTAGCGGTTACGGAGGTCTCTTCCGGGTCTTTTTTAGCTTCTACATGTGATTTTCTATCCAGCCTTGAACTTCCAGCCTTTTTTGAGGTTGTTAAGGATTAAATACAAACAGTTAAATCTAACATTTGTCCACTTCATGTCCATAATTCATCGCGTTTTCGCTCAATTCTGCCGCTAGCTCGTGGCTCCGTGTCTACTCACTGTATGTTTAGGGAAGTGAAGCCAACAGTATGCCCATATATTGGAGACAACATCACTCAAAGACTATGGAGGCTGAAAGAGGTCAATCTTCCCAGTCATACTTGTCTAGTATGCAATCAAAGATGTTAGAGCGCCCAAGATAGATATCTACCGTTTTACTGAGGAGATTGGTGTCACAGTTTGAGATTTGGCATGTATTTTTTTTGAAAAAATTTAAATGGTATGTGCTTTATAAGAGTTATAATGTTTATTATGTTTATTTTTGCATATAAGATAACTGTTTTAGACACACAAATGCTTGTGTAGCATTGCTGTGGGTGTAATATCAATAAATCTCACATTATTATGTTGATTATTGGCATACGTAAAAGTTATGAGGGCAAAAGCGTCTGGACTTTCTTTGAAAAAATGTATGTATTTTGTCAACTGTATAAGTTATGATGATTATTTCGTCACAGTGTGACTCCCAGGACATATGAGAAGTGTTTTAGAGGGGAGAAGGGCTCAGGTTTTACTGCTAAGTCTGTGATATCAATGCACATCTGGAAGATTCATGTTCCGTTTTATTTATTTATTTCTTTGTCTTTAAGATCCGACAACCATTTTTAACATGCAAGTGGCCTCACTGCAACCCAAATATTCTAATAACTTAGTTTGTCCTGAAAAAAATGATGTTCATATCTTGACTGTAGACAACAGAGTTGATGTTTGAAATGCTTCTTTATAAAATAAATCCAGACGGAAACTGAAATTAATGTAAAAATGGCCTTAGGTTTCAGAGGGTTAATGTTAAATCTAAATGCTAAATCTAAATCCAAATGAATGAATGAATGTTCACTCCACTCAGGTCTCTCCGCACCCCTTCCAGAAGGTTCAGAGGAAGCTTCTTTCCTGCTAGCTCTGCATCCCGGTTCATATAACATAGTCATATTTATTCTGCTCTTATAACACTTCAATATATTTCTTGTCCTGCCTATATGTACCACCTGTCTATACTTTTAAAAAACAGTGCACCTTTCTGCTTAGACACAAACTGCATTTTGTTGTCTTTGACAATTCAGTTGAATCTAATCTAATACAATCTTATGTGCACAGGGCTATGAGATCCAAGTTTGTTTACTCTGATCATCCCTGATCATGCCATCCCCTACCAGACTGTCAGACCTAGGTGTGACCTAGGCTAGGTGTACATCTAAAAGCCATGATCCAGTAGCCGTGGTGGGGGGTGGGCTAGCTGTAATGCACCAAAAGGACATCCTGGTCAAAAAGCTTTCAGTACCCAATGTGCCCTCTCTCCACCACCTTCATGTCTGAGCTATCTGAGCTACTCAACTGTCTGCTCCAGGTCTCCTTCCAAACACTCCTCCTTGGAGATTTTATTATCCATGTGGACTCCAACAGCTGCACACCAGCCACGGAACTTCACACAGCATGTCAAAGGTCACTGGAAAGGTCAATGGACCTTGTGTGCTCCACCAGCCCTACACCCCTCCTTCTACAGTACCTGCCCCTTGCTGTCTATGATCATCATCCTATCCTCAGAAGTGGGTAGTAACGAGTTACATTTACTCGGTTACATTTACTTGAGCAAGTTGTTGAAAAAATTATACTTCTAGGAGTAGTTTTAAATCACTTTACTTTTACTTTTACTTGAGTAGATTTGTGAAGAAGAAACTCTTACTCCTCTACATTAGGCTACAATGTGCTCGTTACTTTTCTTTATAACTCTTTGGTATTCTACGCGTCATTATTTTATCCCTGTACGTCTCATTTTAATGTTTTATTTTGACAGTGAGAATCTTCCGCTGAAGGCTCTACCACGGGACTGTGTTCCCCCAATCAAACGTCGTAGTGCAGTCACGTGACCATTATGATCTCAGTGGCAGTTTTGGGGACCTGTCCCCGGCTGGATCTGTTCCCGGAAATGTTCCCGGTTTTCACTGTGACTGACAGACCCGATATTGGAATGAAAGAAAGAAAAAGCTGACCAAACGGAGCCGATAGTCGGTCCAGACAGCCAGACCCAGCGGTGCTCAGAGCTCAGATGTTTTAGAAAGCCGTATTTTACGATGCTAAAATCACTGATTGTTTACATGGAGTCTGGTGGGTTTAACGAACGCAATTTTGCGGACTTTAATGTTTTAAAAAAGGATTTTTCTCTTTAACAGAAAGATCAACCTCCCTAAATCCTTTCCATAATGTTGTCAGACACTTAGAATATTAATCTGAGTCTGTTAGTAGCAAAACGAGCACTTTCAATAACATAAAAACAAGCTCAACAATTTTGCCATTAACTTCCATTGTAACTTGTGTCTCTGCTGCCGACTGCAGCGATCTCGCTTAATACTGAGTCAATGTCAAAGAAAAATATTTCCTCAATAGCTTTTATTTATTTCTTCACTTAAGCTATTTTGTAATTAATATATACATTTTAGTTCATTTTATTGACTGGATGAACTATAATTTGCCTAAAGATGATTATTTGTATTTGTGTCTGTCTGATTGATGCTTCTGTTAAGAAATAAATCAGGCATTACTCACTTTTTTCATCAAGCACTTTTTTTTTTTAAAGTTTTTTTAAAGTTTTTTTTTTTCCCTTTATTAGATAGGCAGACAGAGATGTGTGAAAGGGGAGAGAGAGAGGGGGAGTGATATGCAGCAAAGGGTAATATCTCTTGATGGTAATATCAATAACAAAGGTGCTATATCCGCTCTTTGATTGTATCTCAGGAATTTCCCCTTCCTCTCCTATTGCAGCAAGACAATATTGGGAGGTTGATCTATACTATAGGTTTACTGAAGAGGAATGGAAACAAGCTCTAGACAGGATCCATTCCTCGTCCATGGGCAGGCGCCATAGTCTTATCCAATTATAATTCATTCATCGCATATATTGGACTAAAGTTAGGTTTGCAAAAATCAAACCAGAGATAGATTCTACATGTGATAGGTGCAGGCAGGCCCCAGCTTCCCTGCTTCACATGTTCTGGCTTTGTCCAAATTTGACTGGGTTCTGGAAATTTATTTTTTAATTCTGTATCACTTGCACTGGGCTCTGTAATCAACCCTTGGCCACTTGTTGCCCTTTTTGGTCTCCCCGCAAAAACTGCAAATTTGTCAAACAAACAAATAGCCAGGCAACTGATCCTTCTCAATTGGAAGTCAGCCAACCGTCAACTCACAGAAACTGACTTAATGAGTTGCATCAATCTTGAAAATACAACAAATTTGAGAGATGGTAAGCAAGAGAAATTCAGGACGATTTGCCCATTCATTTCTTACTTCTCTTCTATCAATGCCACTGGGATCAGTCCCGCCCTGCCATTACTGTCTTAATTTGCCCCCCGCTGATACCCTAGAGACAAAGGCCCCTTATTAACTTGTGTTATTTCAATTACTTTAATTTATCATCTTATTTATTCTCTAAATACTTGTTATAATTAATTGTTATAAAAACATAATTACAGGGAGGGTTTAGTCTCCCCCCCCCCCCCCCACCTTCTTTTTGCTATTGAATAATTAAAACGGCCATAGAGGATGTGATTGTTGTTCAAAATGTAGCTATGTGCTAAGTGCCACAGCTATGGCACATAGCACATAGTATGTATGTTTGTTATCCGTGGTCTACAACCAAAACAAAAATAAAGTTAGTAAAAAAAAGTAGATGTACAGCATAATCTGTAGTACTGTATCATCACACACACACCCAGCACCACAATTGTTAGTTTCCCAACTTTTACTTTTTCAGAGAAACTACAGTCTGTTGCAATATAGTCTAAATCCTTGACGTTCCACTTCCGGGATTGCTCCTGTGTTGCAAGACATTTTCACGGATGCATGTATTTTTGCCAATGTCCGTTTCCTTCCAATTTCTTTTTTTTGGAGAACTATGGTTAACTGCTCCTCAGACCTCTGTTTACAGTGGCTGTAAAGACTATAAATGGCAATAAACCAGAGCATGTTTTTCTCCCATCAAGGAAGGCTGTGGGGACTAGTCACACCCTCCTCTAAGCAGGTCTTTTATTTCTAATTCCATCTGTTTGTTAAGTATAATGGTTTAAAATAAACAGTTTTGAATGAAAAGCCATAGCGTTCCAGTGGACAGAGAGCAATAATTGTTAAGAAACATTTGCAAAAATACAACTTATATACACAACAACAGCCAGAAGGGCAACAAAGCAAACACCACTGTCAGTTTGAACCCTGTAAATGTACCGGGTATTTATTTCAAATACAGGTACTACAGTACTGCTGGTAGATTACAATACGAGCATACAGTGTATCAGTATATGATTCATGTTACAGACGGTAGCTTGCTAGCTAGCTTCGTTTCTAGGTCCAGGCTAACTCTTTTCCTTCTATCTCCAGCTAGCTAGCTATGTTTCTAGCTCCAGGCTAATTCTTTTCCTCCCACCTCCAGCTAGCTAGTTTTGTTTCTAGCTCCAGGCTAGCTCTTTTCCTTCCACCTCAAGCTAGCTAGCTTTGTTTCAAGCTCCAGGCTAACTCTTTTCATCCACCTCAAGCTAGCTAGCTTTGTTCCTAGCTCCAGGCTAACTCTTTTCCTTCCACCTCCAGCTAGCTAGTTTTGTTTCTAGCTCCAGGCTAACTCTTTTCCTTCCACCTCCAGCTAGCTAGCTTTGTTTCTAGCTCCAGGCTAACTCTTTTCCTCCCACCTCCAGATAGCTAGCTTTGTTTCTAGCTCCAGGCTAACTCTTTTCATCCACCTCCAGCTAGCTAGCTTTGTTTCTAGCTCCAGGCTAACTCTTTTCCTCCCACCTCCAGCTAGCTAACTTTGTTCCTAGCTCCAGGCTAACTCTTTTCTTCCCACCTCCAACTAGCTAGCTTCGTTTCTAGCTCCAGGCTAACTCTTGTTCTCCCACCTCCAGCTAGCTAGCTTTTGTTGTTGAAAAGTCTGTCACCAGCACCAGGGCCGTCATTTTCTGCTGTCACCAAATGAGACCAATGTTACATCCAATGTAGATACTGCCATCTGTTGGCACCTTTACATTACTACACACTACACTTGGCTGAGTAACACTGGTAATTACTCAAATACCGGTAGGACACTAATACTTTACTTTACCGTAACCCAGAGAAACAAAGCATGAATATATTGTTGAAACTGTTAAATTAAATTGGTAAAAATGTACATTACAGTGAACTTGAACGCACATTATATGAAAGACGATTATCCACATTCATTTTGCTCCCTGCCTTAATTTGAGGCCGGCCTTTATTTGTCTGTGTTGGCCACTATCAGAGGCCCGGCTTTTAATTGACTACCAGTCTTTATTTGAGGAATTACTGTAGTTGCAATACAATTGAAGCTGCATAGACGGCTGTTATGTTATTATTTTTATCCGTTTACAGAAACAAGTTTTATCAATAATCTCCCACGCTAATTTCTTTCTAACAACTGTTGTTTTTGTTGAGCTAACAGCGGGGTATTCAATATTTTCTGACATTGAAACTGACACTTGCAGTTCCAGAAACGTCTTCTATTCAACCAATATTTTAAGTTCAGCAGCGGAAAAAAACACTTTTTCCGGATTTGTGCAACACATGTAAAAACAGCTCGCAGTGAGATCTTAGCAGAACTTCATGCAAATGGGATGAAGTGCGCCTGGGTTCATTTACATCTGTAGTCTAAGTGAAGGCGCCACTAAATTGAGAAATTGTGGTAACACAAAATGTTGTGCCCCAGGCATTTGTGACAGGCTTAGTAAATAACAGTTCTCTTTCATTAACATTTTTTACCATTATCCGTTCCTGTATGTTCTCCGGTAATTACCTGCCTTCTGTCCCTTATATTCTCAACCCTTCCCATATGGGACAAAAAACACAAACACCAAAAACTAGAATAACTAAAAAATAATAATTCAACAAAACGTATCATACAATCCTAAACAACATCCCTTGGTTGCGTTAGTAAAGTCAAAATGTAATAAAACAAAATCGATTCAGATACATTAAGACCAATTACATAATTTAAAAACTAAATGTGTAATAGAAGCGGGTTCAGATTACATATATATTACTAAGTAAATACAATATGTAATTATTACTATTGTTACTGTGTCATGCTAAGATGTGCACTTATTTTTGGTGTCTTCAAGGAAAAAATTTATTAAAACAAGAATGATATTAATAAGCTCAGCTAACATAAGCATGCTATAATATTGTTAAGTAATTCAGTAATGAGTTATTATCGTTATAGATATTATCGCTAACATTGACACAATAACAATGTATGAACAACAATGTAGTTGTTAGTAATTTTTTGATAAGGATTGTTACAAAATTCATAATAATATTAGTGCTGTCACTTAAATACATTATTAACTGCGTTAACAAACCCCTTTTAACAGCTTCAATTCTTTTATCTCTTAACGTTCTTTTTGGCTTTAACTTTGTAGTTTTTTTACACATGCTGTCGCAACAACTTGTAACGTTAGAAAAACTACATCAGCCACCGGGTCTAGCTAGACCGGAAACAAAACAACAGGCAAAATAATGGGTCAAAAAGAAATCAAGTGACATTTAGAATAGATAAAAATGTGCAATTGTGAGTTAACTATGACAATCATGTGATTAACTGCCATTAAATATTTTAATGGCGCTAGTTATTATTAAAGTTATTTTCATAAAACAATGATATTATTAGTCAAAAGATTGGCTTTAATATGCTTGATTGTGTCTTTAATTAGGATTTCTATTCAAGTTAAAGCTTCTTTTTAGATCAGCTTCTGGTAAAGTAAAAAGAAAACCAAAAGTTTGACATGAAGGTTGTTTTTACCGCTCTGCATTCTGGAAAACGTCTTACAAATGTTTGTTTAGAAAATTAAATCTGTGTGTGTGTGTGTATGTTAGCTCTAGTAATGTATGCAGCTAATCGGCTCCATATGTGAACGGTCAGCAGTTCATGTCTGCTAATATCCACACAAACACACACCACCGTGTCACCTCTACAGCCATCAGGGAACACAACCTCTTGGTCCCTGACACTAACACACACACACACACACACACACACACACACACACACATAAGACCCACAAGACCTGTTGTACTTGATATTTCCCTGTGCTCGTGAGTTTATAATATGGTGTGTCAGGATTGTGTGTGTGTGTGTGTGTGTGTGTGTCTGTGTGTCTGTGTGTGCCCTGTAGTCTTTAAAGTGTGTACAACTCGCCACCGCAACCATCATCACGAGTATATATAGAAACACGCACATGCTAACTGGTGGTGCAACACACACACGTTGGAGTGTAACAGATGTAGTGTGGGTCTGAGACACATGCTCGATCTCCCCCAACTCAGGTGTTAAGACAGCACAGGAAGTCCGGGAAAGAGGGAGTGAGAGAGAGAGAGAATGTCCTGAAGACATCTATCATGTCCTGGATGGATGGATGGATGGATGGATGGATATTCTGTATTCATCTCGAAGGAAATTTTAGAAAGGATGTAAATATAGAAATGATTTTCACAGAGAAGACAAAGGATGAATGTCCCAAAGTTATTTTTCTTAAGAAAGAGAGAAGAAATTACTATATGTCTTCCCCCTCTTTCTCATCTAGTTGTCCTGTCCATCAAAGGCGGAAAAGCCCGAAAAAATAGATGTATTAAAAAAAGTTGTCTTTCAGTAGGGTACAAACTATAGGCACAAAATCTGAACTAAATTTGATACTTGGGTATTGTAATGTTATAACGTTACGTTAATCCAACGTTTGCATGTTCTCCACGTGAACACATGGGTTCCTCCAGGTGCCCCAGTTCTGTGTGTGTCATTTGGAATCCTGCTGCTATTGCCCTTGAGCAAGGCACAGGTCCCAGAACTGGAATCAGCCCATAAGGTGCTGTGCCGAGGCCCCTGCTGCTCTTATATTAAGGAGTTATCCTGAATTTCCCATCGGTTCTTGGTGTGTAGTTGCAGGATCAGCATGTTTTTTCCCCCTTTTTTGTCTTCAGGCTGGTACGATAGATATTAATGTATTTTGTAATTTAACAAAAGGAATTCAGTCATTAATTGAATGCTTTTTAAAATTTTGTTTAAAACTCATTTTTGTTTGCCTTTTTAGTTTTGTCTATATTATGAAGCTGTGTCTTCCATGTATGTTTCCTCCTCCATGCCCAATGGCTTGCATGTCCTTTCCCTTTTTTACATTTCTCTGTGGCTTGATTTTTGTGTGTGTGTGTGTGTGTGTGTGTGTGTGTGTGTGTGTGTGTTTGTGCGTGTGCGTGTAGGGGGGAGGATCAGAGTGGCAGGTGCAGGGATCGTGGCGACGCCTCCGGTCGAACCGCGGGGCACGAACGCTCACCGCGGCGATTAATCACCCGGCAAAATGCTTCTGACGTGCCGAAGAGGGTAAGCGAGGAGCTTCATGTCTCTGCATCCTTCACTGATCACGCTTGTGTGTGTGTGTGTGTGTGTTTGTGTGTGTGCATGCAAGTGTGTGTTCAAGTGGGTGCATTTGTGTGTGTATGTGAAAGAGAGAGCGAGAGGAAAGGGATAACACACTCAGTATATGGGAAGAATGTGATTTTGCACCCTGGTTTTACTGTGAAATTATTTTTGAACAACAACATACATGAGAATGCCTTCCTCTGAAAACGCTCACTTGAATGATTTGTTCAAGCAGCAATTACGACTAATATTTACGCTTATAACAGCGGCGCAATCGTCTGGCCATAGTAATTATGATGTAAGAAAAGCAGGAAGTAAGGTGACAAAGAATGAAGCTTGATTGACAAATGTACGTACTACGTATAGATATGTTCCCTACACTGTACCCTACACAGTACCCTACGCCGTACCCTACACTGTACTGTACTCTGTACCCTGCGCCATGCCCTTTGCCATACCCTACACTATACCCTGCGCCATACCTTACACTGTAACCTGCGCCATACCCGACACTGTACCTTGCGCCATACCTTACACTGTAACCTGCACCATACCCTACGCCGTACCCGACACTGTACCTTGCGCCATACCTTACACTGTACCCTGCACCATACCCTGCGCCATACCCTACTCCGTACCCTACCCCGTACCCTACGCTGTACCCTGTGACTTACCCCACCCCATACCGTATGCCGTACCCTACACCGTACCCTGCGCCATACTCTATGCCGTACCCTACGCCGTAACCTACGCGGTACCCTACAGTGTACCTTGCGTAATACCCTATGCTGTACCCCGCACCGCACCCTACGCCATACCCTACGCCGTACCCTACGCCGTACCGTTGTTAACAGCGTCAACAAGTGTCATGCCCTCGTAGATGCTGTAATCCTGGGGCCCTCCGCCCTTCGCTGGGACTGCGATGATGGGCTAAAGTCACTGTTACGTCACTTTCCGTCATAGTTACTCCCGCTGTTTAATTTTCATTGAATTTCTTCACTTTAACATTTAGAACACTGGGCAGAAATGGGCCATCAAGATGCTTTGTTTTAATTAAACAGTAGGATTCCCCTGGTTCGCACCAGTTCTTAGCCAGATGCTAGGCCCCAGCGGAGGCGACCCACCAGGATACCACGTGAACAGGGCCCAGCAAGCGCCGTAGCTGGGCAGGACTGTGAGAAGGGCCTGGTGTGCATCCAGACTCTCACCCACCACCATACCCGATCCCCTCCACCGGCACGTTTTTGACATGCCGTAAGACACCCCACAAAAACTCCAGAGAGCCCCGCGAGGTGCTCTAGTGCCATCCATTTTCAGGGCTATTTGATTCAGCGGGTGAGTTGTTAAACACTCCTTAGCGGATTCCGACTTCCTCGGCCAACATTCTGCAGTCTATATCGACCAACACCTTTTCTGGGGTCTGATGAGCATTGGTATTGAACGTCTTAACCCGGCATTCGGCTCATCCCACAGTGCCAATCCAGTTTACCAAAAGTGGCCCACTAGGGGGCTCGCATTCCACACCGGCTCCAAGCCAGTGAGCTGGGCTTCTTACCCATTTAACGTTTGCGAACAGGTTGAGATTGTTTTGGCCCCAAGATGTCGAATCATTTGCTTTACCCCGAGCAGACTGCGCAGACCCTACCCGTTTACCTCTCAATGGTTTCACGCTCTCTTGATCTCTGTATTCAAAGTTTGTTTCAACTTTCCCTAAGGTACGGTCTCATGCCGGTATTTAGCCTTAGATAGAGTTTACCACCCGCTTTGGGCTGCATTCCCAAACATCAACAGTCATGCGGCATGGCCAAAGTAATCTTATATTTTGCACCACCAGACGCAAACAATAACCCACACATTAAGATTCATAAACACACAATGACAGAGAGGAAACAAACGACAAATGCAGACAAAACAGATGCTGCTAACCGAATCTGTATTGGTATTATTCTATCGGCCTGCTAGGTTTTCAACAGAAATGTTATTATTGATGAGAACCATAAATCTTTGCATATTATTTTTCCCTTATTAGGTTAGGTTTACCGCAATATGTCCTCTCTCCGTGTGTCTCTTCTGTCACTCTTGAAAATCCTCTAATGAAGGAGGAAATCACACAGAAAAGAACAATATTTGAACATTTATATGTAGAAGTCAAAACATGACAATATAACCAGATTTCACCCGTTTCAACAGTAAAACAAATGGGCCTTAGCTGCAAAAAAGCACACAAAAACATTATAAAGTTGACAATAAAACATCTAAAAAATTATGCATTCATTACACATCCTTATTTACAGGTCTGTGAATATCAGTTGGTTTAAAAGGTCTAATTTGTTTTGGTCTTTATGAAAAATATTGTTTGATTTAATGTGGTTATATTTTAAACTGATTTGATAATAATACTTTGTAATCAGTCCTTCCAGGATTTTTCTGCTTTTTTTCAGATTTTTAGATTGTTGTAGCCCAAAATGCCTGATTTTGCAGTAGGTTTTGTAAAAAATGGTGATAAAAGTTGCGATTTCTTATGTATTTGTATTGTAATGAAGTTGCAAGAGACAGTGAAAATTGCAATGTGAGAATAGTCTCAAAGAGAGCAAATGTAACACCTGATACCTGTTTCAGCCTCAAGGGCAGCTCTTTGGTCATATGTGAATATTGATCAATATTTATTGTGTTTTTTTAACTATTTTGCATGTAAACAGTAAACCCGGGCAAAACATTGAGCTATACTGAGTACATTTTTATTAATTGTATCAAAAATTGTTGTATTCTCATTGAATTTGTAGTCAAAGAGTACAGAAAGACATGTGTCATAAATGTCAATTGGATATTGGTTATAATTCCAATATGGCTTTTAAAATTTTGATTTTAAAGGAGATTACAATTTAGAACAGCAAATTCCTTTATTGCATCTCCATTTACTCTGGAATAGTAATAGAAATAGGTTTACTTGCAATGGATTTCTTCCCCTTATTGAAAGAAAGAAAGAAAGAAAGAAAGAAAGAAAGAAAGAAAGAAAAAAGAAAGAAAGAAAGATTGTTTTTTCTGAAGGGACAAGGGAGAGACGGGGAAAAGTTGTATTAATTGTTGTCTTTATTGTTCGAGGCTCCCCATAAAAACAGGGTACAGGCAGGGTACATTGTGTCTGTGTGTGTGTGTGTGTGTGTGTGTGTGTGTGTGTGTGTGTGTGTGTGTGTGTGTGTGTGTGTGTGTGAGACTGTGTGTGTGTGTGTGTTTGTGTGTGTGAGAGAGATATATGCAGACACATACCTACATCAGTACTAAGTGAAACTGCCCTCTGGGGTTAAAATTTACATAACGACCCTGTATCTGTTTGATTTATTGGTTCAAATTCATATCTCCGCTGTTTTAATTTATTTGTTTTATCCCCTGGGTGAGGCAGTTGATCACTGTCCCTTAGTGGTAGAGCAAGGCACTAATACAGCCCAGGTGAGAGTTTCACTCCCTGTGAGTGCTAAAAATGAGCTTAATGGGACCTAATATTAATATTTACATATAACAATGATACTTATTTTAATACGAGAGAAAGACTTGAGAGTCAAAAGCGAACCCTCAAGGGATTTGAAATGAAGAATTAGGTTAAGCCCAAGCAGAAAGCATTTTTATGAAAAAGTAGGCATCTATAGAAAGCATATTCTGTTGAGCATATGCAACTTACTGTACGTGATGCATTTATGTTGCATCTATAATGCTGTGTAAATGCATGCTGTTGTACTTTTCATTATCATTAAATCACATCAAAATCAGAAATATTTTATATGACTATTTTCTATGAATTCTTACCCCATCATACAACCCAGAGTAGCATTTTTTGTTCTCATATTTTAACCAGAGAACAGGATTTTAAACACGTCTTTAACAATGCGAAATGGTTGCAGTTAAGTTATGTTTAGGCACCAAAACTCATTAAGGTCATAGACAGTCAAAGAAATGGACCAACAGATCCCGTTAATTTGGACGGAGACCAGTGAAGTCCTTTAGAAGCTCTTTTCTAATGATGGCTGCGCAGACTCCAACTGAGCTTGTAGATATGACGTGAGCAACCTGTCTGAAAGTTGTAAGTCTTCTGGTAGCAGTGCAAGAGATATCTCAATCATTTCCAATCAGCAGAGACGGAGAGGTATATGTTAGGAGATAACATAGACCCCGGCTAATTACTGAACTAATGTGCTCTTTAACATTAGTAACTAAACCAACTAATGTACACTACCGGTCAAAAGTTTGGGGTCACTTACAAATTACTATTACACTCCATTATAAACAGGATACCAGCTGATCTGGGTGGGTGGCTGATCTTTAATGCAATATCTACATTTCCCATTATCAGCAACCATTCATCCAATGTTCCAAAGGCAAATTTTGTTTACTAATCTGATATTATTTTAAAAAAACTAACTAAGAAAGCATTAAACAACCCTAATGGAATTATGTAAGCACATAATGTAATCTGGAAACTGCTGCCCTGGTTGAAAAAAAAACAAGGCAACTGATCTCAGCTGGGATTCTGTCTATAATGGAGTCCAATGGAAATGTGTGAGTGACCCCAAACTTTTGACCGGTAGTGTAAGTCTAATGTAAGTCTTACTTACTAATGTAAGTCCAACCTGTCTGCAAGCTCACCCTGTACTATACGGTAATTCATCCGTCATCATTCATACTGTAAGTTGCGTGGTTATGACAAAATCGTTAGCCTATTTTTATAAAAACGTCTGCTACTGAGCCATAACGTGAGCTGCCTTTTAAACATTGTTGTGTTTCTTTAGAAATGCACAATGGACAAATGAAGTCTTTAGACGTAAAGTTATTTCCTGTCAAAAGTGGCGCCAAAATGAATGGGAGTGAATGGAATGCTAACGGCAGGCGATGGCTTATTAGCATCAAAATGGCTCCAATGGAGCTCCGCTTAGAGAGGAGAGGCTTACCCTCTTGGGTAAGATTGAGAAACCAGCCCTAACACTAACCCTAACTTGAAAGTAGCATCTCCACTGGGCTACGTCTAACCCCTCCCACTGCCCCAAGCAGTCTATTGTGCGAAAGAATGATGAAATTGAGGCAATGGCGGTTAAGTTTGGGCACCGAAACACTAGTTAAGTTTAGGACAAAGATTGCGGTTTGGATTGAGATGTTCCTGAGGAACAAACAAGCGTTTCCGGGGTGAAAGTATTTTGTTTTCGCCACAAACTGAACTTTGCTCTTCAGCTTGAATGCATTTTATTTTCCATTGGATTTGGGGTTTTGGCATGTCGGGCTGAATGGCACCACATCCATGGTATTGCAGGGGGGATTTAATTCTCGCGTGTTTTGTTTTGTTGTGCATGATC
>NC_048422.1:2353944-2363267 GCF_013103735.1 Etheostoma cragini
CCCCCCCTCTGTTTTATATGTATCTGCAGGGTGCTGAATGTTCAGAAAGAAATCACTGGCTTAGAGAGCCCAGGGCACTACAAGATGAGAATTTATTGTATTGGTGACTAGTTTGCTTTCTAACAAGAAATTCATGTACAGTAAATCATACAGCTTTACAGTTGCCCCCAGCTTTTGTGCTAAGCTACACTAAACAGGTCCAGAATTTGTCTCAGTATTGGACTGTTCCTTTAAATATGGAGGTAACATGCTGTACATCCCTAGTTGGAAGAATGGCCACTGATGAATGCTTGGATATAAGATCACTTCTTTATATATTAATATATATCTAAATTCAGTGCATGAACTTACTGTACTGATATGACTGTGGATGGATGGATTGGTGGATGGATGGATGGATGTATGAAGGTTTTCAACAGGTATAAGAGGGCAATCAAGCCTTGCATGGGCTCCTTCACAGCTGCACAATCCATTTTCACACACACACACACACACACACACACACACACACACACACACACACACAAAGATTAGCATACAGAGCATATTTAATGCAATTGCATCTCCTCATCTTTATGTTATACCAGGTCTCTGAGCTTAATAATGTAAAATCTAAATAGAAATATCCAATTAGAAATCCCTACATATCCCTATACGTACAAACCCCCGGATAGAACAATCCCGAAAAATGACTTTCACTTACTTTGAATGCTTCATACACTGCTGTTCCAGAAATCTCTAAAAACACTTAAATGAATCCAAAGTCAAACTAACTCGAGAGCAGACTTACTTCACCTTGAGCTCTTTGAGTAACTAATGCGTTTTGAAAACGCAAGTCTGATAGATCCAGTGGGTCAATGTTGCATTATTACTTTTATGTCAGTACTTCATCAACTGACACTCTGTCGCTCCTCCAGTCAAGTCTGTGTGAACAGGAGATTACACTCCTGGTGTAGCAGCAGCGTGTCCCAATTCCACACTACATACTACTTTTTTGATTACAAACATCTATTTATACATCAGACCAGCAATACATCATCCTGAGGAGGGTCCTATCACCAATTCCCTTTCTGGGGCAATAACAGAAGAAGTTGAACATATCTCTAAACTTTTACTTTAAGAGACCTGTTTTAAATTAATGCCAAAGAGTGGGGGGGTAGTTGGTTGCACCATAAGTTGTTGTGGAACTACTTCCACCAACTAATCACGGTATTCTTGTACGCGTTGAATCTGCCATTCAGAATCATTCAGAATACATACCACCAGGGCCTGAAATGAACACCCGCCCACCCGCTAAATGCGGGTGAATTCTGCAAATGGCGGGTAACGCTGTCAATCTACCCGCCAGATTGGCAGGTCGCCAATGAGAATTGAGTGATTCAGACGCTTAACTATCGGTAAACAGGGTACGCAGTTGCTTAAGGGCCCGGCCCAATCAGGGACCTGCATAACTGGAAGACATTGATTGACAGCCATGGTCCCCTATCGCATTTTCATTACTCGCGACAGTCCCAGCAGTTCCACGTGCAGCCACTGACCAATCGGGAGTGAGAACGGGTCAATCGCATTTCCTTGTTTCTGATATGAAGACGAGACGCGTGTGACTCAAACATCTCTCATTTACCAACACAACGTACAGCGAAAGACTTCCTGCCAACATGGACACATTTTCACATCAGTGTACGCTGTAACTAGTTTCCCTATAAAGTCGCTGAAAGTTGCTGCTGTTTCAATCCTGTCGGCCCTATGTGTCCCAGCCCAGGGCAGGAAAGGATGCCTTTATGTTGGATTATCAAGACGGGCCCCCATACTACAGCACTTGATGATGGCGCAATGTCCACGAATAGGCTCATGAAGACACAGCAAATCTTGTTTTCACCTTTACGGGGCCAAAAACAAACGGGTAAAAAATGACTGCCAATCAGGGGCCTGCATCACCGGAAGACATTGATTGACAGCCGGGGGCCCCCTTCAAGCCAGTGTGGCAGGTGGTCAAAAAGGTTAACTTCAAGCCCCCCATAGGAGCCTGTCGTTCGAATGGCGTCATCCATTTTTCTCCACAATCTTTAAAATACATTAGCCAAAGAGGTATGTAACACTCAGTGGCAGCGTGTCGAATGCCAGGGGGAGATTACTTGCAACTGCCGACAGATTTGAAAACTTATTGAAGATGGAGCATCACACCTATTCTCAACACGGAGTCGCCACGGAAGTTAAAAAGTGAATTTAAATGACAACGCAACCAAGCAACAACACAAAAGTTAATATTGTGGTGGCTAGAACAGCAGCATGGAAAGTAAAGATACTTAGAGCTAATTTCCGGCTCAGAATGGAAAGGGCTACAAAGTAATATTCAGTTGGGTGTCATATACAAATTCACCGCTAGATGAGAAATTCTTAGTTATGAACTTGCAACTAAATTTAGATGACACATAAAACTCCGAGATCCAAGACATATAAAAGCATTTCATTTAACATGTATAGGTCGCAGTAGAGCTTTCTATCACAGGTGGCTAGTACTGCTATCTATCATGAACTACTAGAACAAGGTGGCCACATTTTGCACAGTTGAACAACTCCCCATAGTCAATCAGCAATATTGTCTAGCAAATGTTGTACTTTGAGGCTAATCAATAAAAAATTTAAAAAAAAAAAAATTCTATCATCGTCCACTTTCTTATCATTTTATGTGATGCCAGCTTAGTCTTTCCCTCTGTCTAATTTGTTCATCCATTCATTCATTACCTCTCTCACTCTCCCTCGCACATGTTTGCATCTATTCATGTTAATGTTGTTTTTCTTTAATATGCATGTTGAGTGCATTCGGGGGTGGTTAACTTCAATCAAACATACATTTATACATGTGATACCTTTGATTAGCGGTTTAATGAATTCATCTGTTCATTCGTTAGTTCGTCGGTTCCATACCCTTTCAGTAAGCATAAATCTTTCAGCTGGGATCTGTGCAGGCGTCTGGCGCGACTATCAAACTCTCCTCAAAGAGAATAACACTTCTCTGAGTCCACACGCAAGCACACACACACACACACACACACATGGTGTCAGCTTCTAATTGGATGGAGTCACTCAGTCACACATCACACTAATTTGATTGACTTTGTTGAGACATACAACAAATAGGAAAACAGAATTTAGTTTTTGGTTGTTCAGACCAAGCTAATGCATCTTTATCAAATGAGATTTTAAAGTGCACACAAGCAGAACACTTAGTTTGGAGTGTCTGTTGTACGTTATGTTTTGCAGAACAACCCTTTAAAGGCTTCATCGTTGTTGGGAACACGATTGGTGTGGACGCAAGTCTTTGTCTCACACGCTAATCCTCTGCTGCCTTTAGTGTATGACTATGGAACCAACACAATCCAATAGATGATCAGCATTTATCTGCTTTTTTAACACCTCCAGGATTATTATTATCTTCATCACTCATGAAGAGACGTTACTCAAACTGTTTGATCACTAACACAACTAAACCTTTGATGTTAAAAAATTTTTTTACGGGGCTCAATAAGTGTGTTTCCCCTTAGCATGAGCTGGCATTTTCTGTTTTCCTGCACTGCTCTCGCTGTGTTTCTATAGAAACCTTGGCTAAAATCCAAACAGCCTGTAGGGCCCTCTGAAGGGCACTACACAGGCAAGATGAAAGATTTCCACCAGGCAACTGCAGCTTCCAGGCAACAGATAAATAAATGGGATTTTTAAAGGAGGACATGCTTTCACTGAGAAGAGGAGCGAAAGCAAATATCATGGGGACAGTGGCCCGTCCGTTTTTATGTAAACTAACAACAGCCTGGTTCCATATTAGCCATATGTACTTAGAATCTGAGCGAATCTAAAGAACAAATTGAAAAAAGTCATACTTACTGACATATCCACACACACAAAATTATAGAAGTGGTTGTGACTAGTATGGCAGCTCAGAACGTCACTTTGTACAAAGGAGTATCAACATCATTTTTCCATTCAGTTCAATACAATCTGAGTTTCCTGGAAACTACATAGTGGCCATTAAAGAAACTGCCGATAACAGGATAGCTGTAAAAAGAAAAAGCATTATGAAACAACACACATATAACAACAGTATAAATGTAAGGATGGGGCACAACTGCAGTACCGACAAATACCGATAAATATAATGTTTAATTATTTACATGTATTAGTGATAGTGGTTTTATCAGACCGGTAAAAGGAACCAAATTCTAATCCTCAGACTTTAGCTACAGAATCAAAGAAAAACATGCCAACGAGGCGTATTCAGGCGCAACTCATTTTCATTTAAAGATGCATAAATCTTAAAGTGCTCATTCTATGCTCATTTTCAAGTTCCTTATTGTATTTCGAGGTTATACCAGAATAGGTTTATGTGGTTTTATATTTAAAAAAAAATACATATATTTGTTGTACTGCACATTTCTGCAGCTCCTCTTTTCACCCTGTGTGTTGAGCTCTCCGTTTTAGCTACAGAGTGAGGCATCTCACTTCTGTTCCATCTCTGTTGGGAGTTGCACACGCACAGTACCTAGGTAAGGACTACTAGCCAGTCAGAAGCAGAGTATGAGGCCCTGACAGTACCTAGGTAAGGACTACTAGCCAGTCAGAAGCAGAGTATGAGGGCGTGCCCTGACAGTACCTAGGTAAGGACTACTAGCCAGTCAGAAGCAGAGTATGAGGGCCCTGACAGTACCAAGGTAAGGACTACTAGCCAGTCAGAAGCAGAGTATGAGGGCGTGCCCGCTAGCAGCTAGACAAGCATTATAACAAAGTGTGTTACTTTTGTCGCTGAAGTAAAGGCTGGACTACATCAGAGCTGTTTGGAACAGTGTTGTCTCTTGGAGATGGTAAGGTCCCTTTGCGGTGGAATTTCGGCTTTTTTGTTTTTACCTTTAACGTGCAGAAAAAGCTATATAATACAATAAAGGAAAGGGAAAAAGCCAAAAAGCATGATATGAGCACTTTAAAAATAAAAGATACCAGCTATGTAACAATCAAAGACATCAACGTAGGAAAATAATCTTCAAATTGTTAACATCTGTCAAGCTAGAGACCGAATGACATTCCCGTGACCCACAGAAGTGCTTAGAAAATAAATCAAAGAAATAAAAAAGTGAAGGGGAGGCAGCTAGGGGTTATTATTCCCACGCTCACGTCACTGTTCCCTGACACTCAGTTTGGGTGTTGAAGCAGCGACCAGTGAAGGAGTTTAAAGCTCGGAGCATCAGTCTTTCTGTTTGTTCCCTGAAAGATTGATCAGCGCCACATTCACATGAATCATTCACTAAGGAAATGATTGTCGTAAACATGAAGTGCCATCTCTGCCACTGTGCGCTGAAAAATTCATGCTTTTTAGGGCATAAATTATTACAAGGCGCTCTCTACCTCTGCTGGAGGGGGGCTGTGACTTCTCTTCCTTACTCCTATTTACTGAGGTTCACTGTCACACACATACACACACAGAATTAAAGGTGCAATGTGTTAGAAGTAGCAGGGTCTCACAGAATTCCATGAAACGATCCCAAACTGTTACCAACGCATTACGTGGGGGTGGCTCGGAATGTGTGAAAATTCCATGTGGCCACCAAGGAAAACAATTCCAAAGTAATGTCAATGAGAAGATGACGTAGTGAGTAGTATGAAAGCCCGAAAATCGGTTAGTTAGGTTGGTGGATGGGTCAAACAACCACTTCTTCTTTTCCTAAACCCAGCCCGTCCACTGTATACGGCCGCCCCGTTTTTCTTTACCTAAACGCAACCTGTTGTCCTTCCCACCAAAAACCTTTTCCTTAAAGGGTGCCCTGCCACACGCATTTCATTACGTTGTGGTAATATCTGTCCTTCTACCATGGACTCTGTAAAAAAAATTGTGGAAAGAATGCCTTGGTTACCTTGTTTGAAGCCATTCTAGCGTGGTATAGAAAGCCAGCTAGAAGACTCAGCTCCATTTGTGCCAGTTCTGATTGGCTAACAGCTAGCCAATGAGAGCCTTGCTATCAGCATCCTTTACCCAGCGCAACTGGGCGAGCTCATGAATAGTAATGAGCTCAGGCGAGATGACATCAGACTGACCAGCTGTTGTGATTGGTCTGATTTCTCCTCTAATTTCTTTTCAGTGGCTAGAACTAACATAGGAGGTAGCAGTTCATCTTCACATTCACCACATAACACAAACACATATGGACCGAACCTATTTCAAAAAATGCAAGTAAAAACGATTTTGTGTGGCAGGACACCTTTAAGTTAAGGGGGCGTGTTAATTTCACAGAATTCACAGAATTCTCCCCTTATACAAACACGTGTCACTATCATCTCTTAAACTCCTTAAATTTGCAGAAACGCACCCTCATTGGACTCTTTTCGAGTCTTGCATTACCAGACCCTTCTCCAAAGCTCTGCGGACAAGGTCCCACAACATGTGTTTTCCTGACAAAATGACAATTTATTTTGGGGGTAAATTAGACCCCGGTTAACCCTCATGTCCACTCAGGGCCTTTTTTTGCATACAGTTTGAAATGATGCTATCAAAAATAAATAAATCAGTAATGGGTGCGCAACATGAGTTAAAAAGGTCTCAATGTGGCATTTAAAGTAGGGGCCTACTTTTCTATAATGATTAACTTAAAAAAAACAAATCTATTTTTTTAAATGGTGTTCAGTGGATTTGATGTTAGCTTATTTTCCAAATAGAAAATGCAGTTTAATAGGGGTTAAATAACAATGATCCTATCCAATCTAAAGCAGATTTTCATTTAAGTGCGTGTGTGTCTATGTATCTTTCTCTTTCCCGCTCTCATTGCCAGGTCCTGATTTTTTCTGGGGAGTGTGTGGTCCTATCTGAGTGAGCATGTTCCTGTCTTTGTGTGTGTCCCCCCCCCCCTCTCTCTCTCTGTGTATATTCGGCCCTTACCTCGAGGCAAGTCGATCCTCTTACAGTAATACCATTGCCTAATCTCAGAGGCGTATCAGAGGGAGCTCAGAGCGCTCAGCACTAACAGGTTCACACAAATGGGATCTAGTCAAAAACCTCCCAATCCTCCTGCCACTGTAAATATGGAGAGCATTATCTAAGTTGGCCTGGAGGCCTCCGATGTGGAACTGATGCAGATTTGACAGAGAGACTGAGAGATAGCAACCAAAAAAAAGAAGTGATTTAACATGCTGTTAGCAGTCATTTTATTGGTTGTGGCGATGAATCAAAAAAAATTAAAAAAAACTTTAAAAACCCGGATGGAGTCTGCCGTCCTTCTCACAGGATTGCTTTAATGAACCATTAAATTAGAATCTAAAAAATGTGTAAGTGGCTTTTAAAGTATAAAATTCACTTTTTTTTTAACTCCAGATTCACTCAAAGGCCCTGTAAAAACAGCTTTTCACGAGCAGTATGACATCACCATCATCTAAAAACATTTTGGTTAGTTTTGGTTTGTATGAGAGATTCCTGCATTTCTGTTTTTTTTCTGCTCTTCTTACTATTTTTAAGCGGGCGGACTCAGTTATAAAAAGGGGATGTCACGAACCTCTATGCACCAATTACACATTTGAATCAGAATCTGATTATGGTCATTTGTTGATTATCTTGCAGGCTGCTGTCAATCAAAATCTGATCAAACTACATTTACACAGTTGTGATTAAGCAGATTATTATTTGAAAGAATTAAGTGTGATTTATAGGCTACTTCTGCATTAATATCTACACCGCGGCTACGTACTGTACGTAGGTACTTGGAGACACAAACCTATGACAAACCGTACGCCATAGTCGGACGTCCACCTCTCAAAATGTAACAACGCGTTGCGGTGACGCACAATGCTCGGCCATGGCTTGGTAGCACTGCATTACCCCCGACTTATTTCCTGGTTCTCCTTCATGAACAAATATGAAATGAGGTCAAGTTATGACGCCGAGTAAGATGGCTGCTTAGGCTGGGGGCTTCAGCACCACTAGTGTACATTTCGTTTGAATATATAGGCATTCGCAATTTACTACATTGTTTTTTTTTGCACAAATTGCCCATTATTCTGATATAGTTTGGAACAAACTAAATGAGAACCTAAAGCAATGCCCAAACATATTCCTTTTCAAAAAGAGCACTGTAGAAAGTTTTGTTTGTTTTTTGTTTTGTTTATTTATATATATATGTATGAGGGTATATGTGTATATGTGTGTGTAGGTATGTGTGTATATATATATATATCTATATACATACACACATACCTCCTTTTCGCACATGTGATAGAGGTATGTAAACACAGGAAAGAAGGGTATTTTGTTTGTTGTTTTTCTCTCCAATGTTTTTAAACATTGTTTTATTATTTCTTTTTATTATTTTTTTATTTTATTTGTATATACTTTCTCTTGCATGTTCAAAATAAAGATATCAATCAATCAATCAATCAATCAATTATAAGCAATCTCCTGCTACCGATATGCCAAATCCCCGAAAAAAAAAAAACCCGCGTCCCAACAACAGCAAAACGCCTGAGCTAGCGCTAGCTCAAAAGCTAAAGAGTCAATTTCCACTGCAAAAATACACAAGCTTCTTCAGAAACTAGCAGAGAAAAAAGCCAAATACTTTGCAGAAATCCGCAAAGACCTCGCAAAGAGAAGAGCTGTAGAGGCGATTGAGTGTAAGCTAGCGGACATGCTAACCAGGATTACTAGCGCGGAAGCTTGTCTTGATGTGCTAGGGCAGGGGTTCTCAACCTTTGGCAAGCTGGGCCCCCCCAAAGCTGGTTCATTGCCCTACGCCCCACACACCACGAACGATCGATCGATCGATAGATAGGCTATTATTTTTAGGCCCAGATTATTATTATTAATATTATTATCATCATCATCAGTAGCGGTAGGTATGCCTATTATCATTACTAGGCTATTTTTATAATTGGCAGTAGTACCAGACTTCTAATGTGAGCTTGCAGATTATTATTACTAGTAATATTAGTATTATTAGTATTATTATGAGTAGTATTAGGCCTATCATCATGTCTAGGCTATTGCTATATATTTATATGAGGTTACATGCTTTATTGTTGTTTTTATTATTATTATTATTATCATCATCATCATCATCATCAGTAGGCCTATTATCATTACTAGGCTATTGCTATAATTGGGAATTGGCACCAGACCTCTGATATTATTTTATGCTTTATTATTGTTATTATCACTGGGTCTAATAGTAGGCATCATCTGCATTTTTTAAAGAAGCTTGCAGGTTGGTGATATTAACGTGAGACCTGAGCCTGCTTTGCCTTGCAAAGATCCTCAATTCTTGGCTCAATGTTTGATAAACATAGCCTCAAATCAT
>NC_048422.1:2363367-2370564 GCF_013103735.1 Etheostoma cragini
AGCGGTCAAATATATCGACCAAATAGGACAGAGATGCAAGCCACATAGTGTCATCCAGATGCTTCGCCAGATCTGATTCAATTCCTGTCAAAAACCACTTCACCTCCTCTCGCAGCTCATGCAACCGCTGTAACACCCGCCCCCTGGAGAGCCAGCGAACTTCAGTGTGCAGAAGCAGCTGTTCGTGCCCTGACCCCATCTCCTGGCAGAGGACCCCAAACAAGCGAGAGTTTAGCGGCCGTGATTTGATTCGATTTATTATTTTCACGGATTGGTTCAGCACGGAGTCAAAGAGAACCGGCATTTTTTTAGCAGCTAGTGCTTCGCGATGGACCATGCAATGTGGCCATTTCACAAGTGGAGCTACTTGCTGAACGCGAGCAGCTAGGCCACGCTCACGCCCCGTCTCTCTGCTCTGACTGCAGGCTGTGCCTGCTGCGCGAGGCTCCCCCTCCCCTCCCATCCTGTAGTCTACGCGCGCCCCACCGGTTGAGAACCACTGTGCTAGAGGAGGAGGTGGAAAGGCAACGCTGCGTCTCGCCCCCGTCATCGGCTTCTGAGGATGAACAACTGAAAACAAATTGAGTACCAGTACCAGGAAAGGCAAAATCCACGCATTTATGGTTTCTGGGAACATGTTGAGGATAAAAATGCTATATCGTTTTTGAGGGCTACTTTCCCCGAAATCCTTCGGGTTGACTTTCACGGGGCTTTAGATTTGAAGCGTGCTCATCGGTCGCTACTACCCTGCTGATACTTTATACACCTCAGAGGGGAATGTTGTAATGTTTACTGAACTACATATATCGGACAGCTTTTGCCTTATTGCTTCAGGCTTGTTTCTGCAACAGCTCATTGAGTATCAGATCCAATAAAACCTATTGAGAAAATATTTTCCTTTGACATTGATGCAGTATTAAACAGGATTGCTGCAGTCGGCAGAAACAAGCTATAATGGAAGTTAATAGGATAATTGTCCAACTTGTATTTACGTTCTTAAAAGTGCTCGTTTTGCTTATGACAGACTCAGATTAATATTCTACGTGTCTGACAACATTATGGAAAGGATTTCTAAGGAGGTCGACCTTTCGGTTGAAGATTAAGATCCTTTTTTAAAATATTAAAGTCAGCGAAATTGCGTTTTCTTAACCGACCAGACTCCGGGTAAATAATCAGTGATTTTAGCATCGTAAAATACGGCTTTCTAAAACATCTCTGAGCAGCGCTGGCTCTGGCTGTCTTGAGCCTGCGTGTGAAGGGTGTGAGATTATCGTCTCCGTTTGGTCAGTATTTGTCTTTCTTTCCAATTTTGGGTCTGTCAGTCACAGTGAAAACCAGGGACAGATCGAGCTGGGTACAGCTCACAAAAACCAGGGACTGTCCCCGGAAACGGGGAGGTCTGGTCACCCTATATTAGGCAAGCCCGGAGCCCGACTAATGCAATTCATTGCACAAGTCTTGAGGTTTCAAAAGAAGGAGTGGGTGAGACAACTTGTCAGAGAAATCATGGACGTCCGCTGGCAGAACCATAAGATAAGCTTCTGTCAAGACTTCTGCAAGGCCACGCAGGATTGCCGAAACTCCTTTCTAGAGCGTAAACATCTGCTTCACTCAGCCAAGATCCCGTCTGGCATCGACTATCCTGCTGTGCCCTCTTTCACAACGCCAAGTGGGATAAAGCATTGTTTTGACTATCCTTAGAAGGCCTTGAAATACCTCAAAAACCTTTGATTATCCCGGCCTTATGCGTTGTTGCCCCCCCTTTGTTTTTGCACCTTGCAGAGTGACCCAGGTAAGACAATGCAATCTATGTTTCGATCTCCATCTTCCCCTCTGATAGACATTTAGACGAACGCTTTGGGATTGTAACACTGGAGGTTGGAGACGTGGTTTCCGTTCTTAACCTCTGAGGCCGAAAGACTCGCCCACGAGCAAAAACAGCACCTCTGATTCATAGTTTAATCATTTAAAAACCATACAATATAGAAACTCACCAAAAGTTAGGGCTAAAAACTAACGAGTTAGCGGTTACGGAGGTCTCTTCCGGGTCCTTCTAGCCTCTACAAGTAATTTTCTATCCAGCGTGGAACTTCCAGCCTTTTTCGGGGTCGTTGAGCATTAAATCCAATCTGATACATCCAAGATTTATCCACTTCATGTCTATAATTGATCGCGTTTTGGCTCATTTATGCCGCTAGCTCGCGGTTCCATGTCTCTCGTGTGTTTAGGGTAAAAGTATGCCCATATATGGGAGACAACGTCATCCAAAGAGTATGGAGGCTGAAAGAGAACAATACTCCCAGTCAAACTGGCTAGTATGCAATCAAAGATGCTATAGTGCACAAGATATCTACCATTTTACAGAGGATAACAGCCTCACTTGTTTGAGATTCGGCATATGTTTATATTAATTATATATTATATGTTTGGGCCTTTTTTGACGAAATGTAAAGAGTATCTGCTTTATATGAGTTCAAATGTTTATTATGTTTATTTTTGCTTATAGAAGAACGGTTTTAGACACAAATGCTTGTGTAGCATTGCTCTGGGTGTAATATTAATAAATATGACATTATGTTGATTATTGGCATAACTAAAGGTCATGAGGGACTTTCTTTGAAAAAGTGTATGTATTCTATCATCTGTATAAGTTATGATTATTTCTGTACAGTGTGACTCCCAAGACATATGAGAAGTGTTTTAGAGAGGAAAATGGCTCAGGTTTTACTTCTCTGTCTGTGACATCAATACATATCTGGAAGATTCATGTTCTGTTTTTTTTAAATTTGTCTTTAAGGTCTTACAACCATTTTTAACATTCAGTTGACCTCATCACAGCCCATATAGTCTAATAACCCATAGTCTATAGTCTTTTTCCTGAAAAAAATGATGTTCAAATCTTGACTGTAGACAACAGGGTTGATGTTTTACAAGCTTTTTTATAAAATAAATCCAGACGGACAATGAACTGTAAAAATTGCCTCCGATTTCAGAGGGTCAACCCTCATGTTGTCGACGGGTAAAATTGACCCGTTTTCCTATATCAGTGTTCTCTTCAACTACCCAAAATAACATGATTGATTCCCAACAACACTCTTTGGAAAGTACAAATCTCTATTTTCATTAATTTTGGGGTGTCTTGTTCAATTTTACAGCATTTGGAGAAGAAAAATGTAAGTGGCTTTGAAATTGAATTGAGTAAAAGTTTACATATTTCAGTTCACATTCAGATTAGCCATCAACATCCATTCCATTAATTTCACTGCTTCTTAAAAAAGGAAAGGATCAAGTTGAGCGCTCCATCTACAGGCCTCTTTTGCTTTTAATTGCAGATTAGAAGACTGGCGGCTTCAAGGCCATATGACAGAACTAGTTCATAGTGACCAGACAGTTTATAAAGTCTTGCTACTGATAATGCAACTGAGGATTGAGACAAGGCTGCCCTCTTAGCCCTCTGTTGAAGTGTATTGACAAAACGGTGGACCCAAATACAGAACGGAGGCAGGCAGGCAAAAAGTCGAGCTTGAGAGTTTTAATGAGAGAAAAAGCAAAGTACAAACGAACAAAAGAAGTACTCAGATGGGCAGGCAAACACTAAATCCAGGGATCGAGCAAACTAAAACCCAACAAACAGAAATAGAGCCCAAAACCTTATTTAGGAAGCAAGAAACCAGACAGGAGCTGACACAGGACAAAGAAAGCACAAAGACTGAATCCAGAGGGTAACCAGGTAACGAGAGGCAGGTGACAAGAAGGCTGGAAAACAGGTGGAAAACATCAGGTGATCACAGGAGCGGGAAAACACAGGAAGTAAAACTAAAGACAAAACGAGACAGAGACCAGACTTCAAAATAAAACAGGAAACAGAACATACAAGACAAGACCAAAACTACCATACAAGAAACTCAAGACAAGACAGAACTAGACTAAGAAATAAACACAGGAAAACAGACTACCACAATAAAAGACAAACGTGTACTTTCTGTTCCTCCAAAGTGATTGGCAGTTATTTTCACATGTTTCGGGAGTGTACCCCAGTGGCCCAATTTAGGAAGATGGTTGCCTTTAACGTCTTGTTTAAGATTAGATTGCCATTTTTGCCTCATTGAAAACTCATTTTTAATGAGTTTTCAAGGCTGGGTTTGACACTGGATAAGAGAGAGCATTGCTGGCTGGACTAATGGCTGCAAAAGCACTAGTTGCCACACGTTGGAAACCTCCACATTCCCTCTCCCTTCAGAGTTTTATTTGAAGTTGTCCACAGAACAAAAGAGTCTGGAATGGAGGCTTGGCACTCACTTTCCTTCATGGGCTTCAGGTGCAATATGTAACTGAGATTTGGATGTAACCCAAATTTGGATGTAAACCATGTGATCCCCGTGGGTGGATCACATGGGTTACATTTTGGGTTTTACTTATTTATCATCGATTTTTATTATTTTAGTTGTTAATCATACATATCTTTGTATTGTATATGCACATGTATAGGTTTGTATGTGAATATACAGTATATTCTATGCTCTATTTTTGTGATGTGAATATACCTGTTTGTATTTTCTATTTCAATTAAAATAAAAATGTGAGAAAAAAAAACATGAAATCAAGGAGAGGGTCAACTTCTCCTGCTGCAGATTTGCCACCATAGTCAGAAATCACAGGAAGACACCTTGAGCCCTATGTTCAAGATCTAAAGTGTCTGGTGCAGCTGCGTTTAGGACGTGTCCAAATCTACTTTTTCTAGTTCGACGTCTGAAAAAAAAGGGCTGGGCACATGATTCAAAAGTGTTGTACTTAGTGTCTTCAATAATCAAAAGGTGTGTTATGGGCGCAACATGCAATCAACCAATCAAAGGGCCATCTCCCATTCCCTTTAAAAGCCAGGCGCGGTTGTACCTTGGCGCATTGCTGTTACGATGGCGGATTTGCAGCAGAGAATTTTTATTTGTAATCTTTTGCATGTTTGTGTGCTGCTGCCTGTGTGTGTGTGTGTGTGTGTGTGTGTGTGTGTGACAAACATAATGTAGTGTGCGAAAGCTGTGCATAAGCCTAGGCGCATTTCACTAATTTGCTGTTAAAATAACAATGAAATGCTTGACTTTAGACCAGGTTTTTGTTGGTCAATGCCACAATCACTTCCTGCTGCCTCAAGATAGCAATACACCCAGAATGCACCTGAACGCATCTCTCTGTAAGACCAGCACGGCCATGGGCGCAAAGATGGGCTTAGTTGCATTTGCTATTAAAACAACGTGGGCGCGGGACGGGAAATTAACAACTACGTCGGGCTTTGCACCGTGCCCAGTGCAAGATATGGTCACGGTCACTCTCTCACTTGCTCTACCACACACACTGCTGAGATCAACGCACAATATACAGTACATCAGGCCACTTAAGTGAGCTTCGGCGATAGCTCTGCGGGGAGCCTACCCACAATCAAAAATCAAGCTTTAGACTCTTTAGGCACCTACAGTTGATTTTTATCAAATGACAGTCTGCAACTCCCCTCTGCTTTACTCACCTTTTAGTAAATTTCAGCTGTTTTCAGAGTATATAACGAGTGAGGGTGTAACGGCATCATGGTGCAGCTAAATAGTTAAGTATTTCCCTCAGGAGTTGGTAAGGACGTCCTCACTCTTAATCAACACTCTCTTCCTAAATCGAATCAGCTGTTGGAGGCGTTCCCCTTCCTGCTAAACCAATCAGAATTGTACACAAATTGCAAGGGTTTTAAAAATTAGCAAAATGCCGAATGTATCTGCGTTTGAGAGCAAGGTAGCATCAAAAAGGAAACCCAATTAAAACAATGTTGGGTTCTGTGGATTCAGTGGTATTATACATATTATCTCATTTGTATGGAAGATTGAAAGCTTTATTTTTTTTTAATACTATGCACACGGAGCAGAAATCAACATCTGAGAATGTGCTAATGAATGAATGTGTATCATTTTATTTTGTGTATATGTAAACTAAAATAAAAGCACAGATTAAACCGTGCCAAAGCGTTTGCAGAATAAAGCTCTATCAATAAAGACATTAAGAGATGATGTGTGTGAATAAAGAGTAAACGTTTAAAGCTATGACTCAAAAAGACATTAAAAAATGACGCCATGTGTCCAGAATGGCTTCACCATGGATGTACTTCTCAGACACAGAAACAAAAACGTCAAATGGTAAAATAAAAGAATAAAAAAAAAAATATTCCCATGCAATCTTCCCTGAGAAATATGGTGAAGAAGGACGTCTTTCCCAAAATGTCCATGTGATAATAAAAAGTATTAATTGGAGTGCTGTCTGTATTGTCTTTATGTATTATTATTATTATTATTATTATTATTAACATTAAGGATTCAGCTCCCAGTCATTAAAGTTTCAATGTGAGTTGAGCCTGTTAGGTCTTATTGTTGGAAAAGAAATGATTCAGTAATAATAATTATTCATTAAGTCAGCCTGCCTGGGAAATATTTGGATGAAAAAGTGTAAACAGCCCTTAAACTACACAGTCAGGTGAAGCTGCAAGAAAATATGAGGAAATATGATTTTTTTTGGGGTGCCATGTGAGCTGCCATCCTCTAATCAGAGAAGAGCTAGAGACAGACAGTCCTGCAGTGACACCCAGAGGCTCCAAACACTACTGCTTCATTAACAGACACAATGCAACCCTCGCAAACCTCGAGCAGAACCATGGCTCAGGGTGGGGAGGTATCTGCCTCGACTGGTTGGGGGTGATAGAAAGAAAGAGAGACAGAGACCGACAGACGAGAGACAGAGAGAGACATGGAGAATTGTAGCAGAGGGTGTTGAGCAGGAACATGGAGGCGGCGGGTGACTCCAACCACAGATCCAGACTCCATAGCTCCAAAGCCAGAAACACCTGCAGGAAGCAATAGGAGAAGGGAGGAGAGGGGCGAGAGAGTACACAAGACCCTTTTTGTTATCTTATGTTGTTTAATTAATTGGTTTGTATTTCACAATGAATACATAAAATACTGTAAATGGAAGTACGGTACCTTTACTGTAAAACAAATTCACAGTAACTTGCTGGCCAATTGTTGCCAGTAAGTTACTGTAAATTTTACGTTACATTTGTTACAGTGCTCGTGTCTCCGATTGCTTGACCCACCCTCCCTTCCCCTCTCCTTCATCCATCCATCTTCCCCCTCATCCCTTCCTGTTCATCCCGGTACACACCTCTCGCAT